>NC_088352.1:5170000-5320000 GCF_036884655.1 Musa acuminata AAA Group
CCTAATGGAGGCTAACCATAGTTGAGAGCCTTTTCCATCTCTGCTGAGCTCAATATCAACTTATTGACTCATGCTGACAAAGGTGATATTCTTAAAGAGATAAGACATATGTTGTATGGGACATTATCATTGTCTGTGGAGAGGCAGTTGTAAAATTTGCACGCCGAAAAGAGGTGTGGTGGTTCGCCTCTAAGGCATTGCTGCCATTGGCAGATACAAGCGGAGTGGTGGCAGTGATGCCGGAGGCTTGGTGAAAAGGGATTGAGGAAGATGGGAAAGGTTTGGGGCATGAGTATTCAGTAGGGTTTTGTGGGTGTGTGTAACTTACTAATGCTACTGCCTTGGTTCTAGGTATTTGAATTTTTAAATCTTTGTGTTTCTTTGGTCTTTGGCCTATGTCTTCTTAAACCATGTGGTTCTCATGGTTCATGTAAAATTGATGGTTCTTCCATGGTAAGAAGCACATCTTATTCTAACTGGAACTGGACTGGAGGGGGTCCAGCTTCTGTTTCTTGCAGTTGAACTGGCTTGTGTAGTCTGGTTGTCATAGCTATAAACAATATAAAACTGAAAGTATAAAATATAAATCCTGGTTTGATTTCTTAAATTAAATCAAGTATAGCAGTTATATTTATTGTTGAAAGTTGTGAGACCAGCTAATATTTTAGGCTTATTCAACTATACATCCTTATCTGACTAAGTAGACATGTTTGTGTACTGTTGAAAACCGAAATTAGAAGTATAGAACAGTTTGTTAGGCAACATGGTTATAACGCATAAGCATGGATAAAAATGGTGATATTGGCCATAGACAGCTTTTGAGAGAATTGGCTAACTAAGCAAACAAATTTTATCATTTTAATTGGTTGTTAGTTATTTTAAGTTGCTATCTCTTACATATGCAGCTTTGTGTCTTTTTATGGAACTTTGTGATCCTTAGGTTTTTATGACAATCATTGAATGATTGTCATAAGATACCATGATGCTGTTACACTAGATATTGCTGAAATCCTCCAAGGAACTTTCTGAGCATTGAAGCCAAGTTTCTTTAACGATGAGATCTCTTTAAATGTGACTACATTGCTATGTTATATGCATCTTTATAACCATAAGGTGATTACTCATGTATATGTCTAAGAATTAGAATAGAACTGGGAATGACATGCTTGGAACTGAGTTGAACTAGTTTGACATTGTAGAAAAAAATTTGTGGTGCCATGATCAGTTCCCAATATAAATGTATATCACCTGACATTTAACATGATGTCTGTTGAATATATTTGAATGGTTAATAGTGGAGCAATAATATCAGAAAGGATGCATCTCTTGCCATTTATATATAAACTTTATTATCGATTATCCTTTCTCACTGATCTTTTTTAGGTATGTTTTTCTTGTCTTATGTTCTTCGGAGGCCTAACCACCTGACATCTAACATGATGTCTGTCGAATATATTTGAATGGTTAATAGTGGACCAATAATATCAGAAAGAATGTATTTCTTGCCATTTATATATAAACTTTGTTATCGGTTACCCTTTCTCCCTGATCTTGTTTAGGTATGTTTTTCTTGTCTTATGTTCTTTTGAAGTCTAGTTGGATTTACTTGAGGTTTAATCTTTGGCAGATTGCATCTTGTTTTCTCTTCTCCACGGCATCTCATGATTTCAGGAGGGTCTATCATCCTTATGGAGATCTTATACCAAATGGATTTTTCCCTAATAGGTTTCGTGACTTGCTCTTTAATATTGGGATTTGGTATGTTTCTGTTTCCTATTTTGCTGCATGTTCTATTTTCCAGAATGTTTGTGGAGTATCATGGATAGTATTTTTTTTATCTTGATCATACTATATTATGGTTTTGATCTTGATCATACTATATTATGGTTTTGATCTTGATCATACTATATTCTCACTAGGTATTTTTGAAGCAACCTCTTTGGGAAGATCAAGAAGAGGTCCTTTAGAATCTCAAGATGCTTCAGAGGAGGCTTTTCAGAACCAACTGCAGATGTCTTCACTTCCTAGCTGATGTATGTACTTCTACCTGCTTTATATGATTAATGTTAATCCACAAAGGATTTACCAATTTATATACTTACCTCATGATGTTACATCATCTAAATCTATTTTGCTTATAAGAAAATGGTCATCCTTTGACATACCTAAAATTGTATCATGGAATATAAATTTTATTGTTATTTGGAAGAGTTGTTGGAGAATAGTCTAAAGAAAAGTTTGCTCTGGAGAACATGTATGCTTATCCACCTTCCTATTCTTTGTAACTTTGGAATTTTCCTTTCTTTATTTGTTTC
Source organism: Musa acuminata AAA Group (assembly GCF_036884655.1). Classification (NCBI taxonomy): domain Eukaryota; kingdom Viridiplantae; phylum Streptophyta; class Magnoliopsida; order Zingiberales; family Musaceae; genus Musa; species Musa acuminata. The sequence continues at coordinate 5,172,316 of NC_088352.1, forward strand.
TTCAGTTTTATATTGATATCATGATAGTCTCATATGCTGTACTACTCTACTTCAGTATGTCCATGATATTTATAAAATATTGTGACTTCTAATGGCACTCTTTGATTTCAGCCAGTAGATTGATCTATTATAAGCTAAATTGTATGTGATAAGGATGACATATTGAGTTGAGTAGGTAGCACAATATTCAGAAATGGTTATCTGTTAAAATTCTTGGAATGGCTTCCGGAAATAAGATTCAGAAAAATTAGAATTTCAATTGTTTCTAAAGTTATAAGCCACTCAAAATCATATTGATCTCTTTTTGTCATATAGGTAATTGGCATAAGTTGCACAACAGTTAGCCTGGAATGGTTTACATTTGTTAAGAGAATTTTTGATGTCCTAAAGCTAGACATGTCAGCTCTATTGAAGAGACAAAAAAGTGCACTAGTTTGGTAATTTGGCAAAGTCTTATTGGCTTCGCATGTTTGAGCATGTTGCTGATCGATTTGGTATAGTGGAATATACTGCAATTTGTTTGAGTATCATATATTTTTTTATCCTCAAAAAATCACACAAATAGTAATGAGGCATATAGAAGGACAGAGTAGTGATATAGCTGAATTCAATTTATGTCTCGTTACTTGGTATGTTAACATCCTTCAACATGTTAAAATTCAGTTTTTCTTGTACATAAATTTAAAATCTATTATATTTATATTTACTTGAATGTAAAGGTGCATTGATGCAGTAGATATACGTACTTAATGCATTTTGTCAAATTATAGCATGAGACCTATACTTGTACAAGACAAAGCCAGCAACCAAAATGAATCACAATTGACTCTATGATATTCCAAACTCAATTTTTTAATCAAAAACTAAGGAATTTGAATGAGTTATTGAGTTTCAAAAGAATACTGAAAAGGGAGAACCCCAGTGTATAAGGCTTCCACCAACATGGCATTTGAGAAAAGGTTAATGTTATGCAACCTTACCTCCACTAGCAGTGAGGCCATTTCTGTGACTTAAACCTTGGTCAACCATATTCATAAAGAAGCTGCGACACCAAGATCTACCCTTTTTGAGAAAATTTTGAATTATTAACTTTAGACTGATCTACCGATATACAGAAATATCTATATTTACAGGACTAATGCTGCATATATTGATTTTTCCTAGACCTTAAGTTGACAGAGCCTTGTGCACTAGGTTCGCCTTTTTCATTTGATCCCACTCAAGTTTAGTAAGACTAAATGTTCAGGCCATCCAGCAAATTAGCTTGGATTTTCATATCCAAGGTCTTGACTCCCATGTTTCTGGCTCAGACCTAACCTTTAGATGAGCTGGTCCATGGGCCAAACTTGGCTTGAGCAAAGGCTTTGGAAGAATGGGCAAGCCTATGAATATTTTCAAGTGTACAATCGACATGGAGGGAGTCCATAGAGGAGGTGAATAAATGCTCTCAAAGAGTGATTGGTGGTGGGGATAAGCAATGTGTGTCGTCTTCCTTGTATCAACATCAATTATTCAACTTGGTAGCCTTGTGAACAGGTATCATTCGCTCATGTTTAATAACAGTAGCTATATATCATGATAAGACAAAATCTGATTGGGACAAATGGACAAACAGTGAGTGATGCATACCTGAAAGCATTCCTATGCTTGTAAGAGTACTGAGAATTGTTTTCCTTATCCTTGTTCTGTTCTTAAAAATAGATCAAACTAAAAGTTTCATCTGCCATGGATATCACAGCACAGTAATCCTTGATGCCACATGCACTAGAAGGCAGGGATTGGTCCAATGCCACTCCGTTACAAAGTCGCTGTATCTTGCACCTGGAAATTCACACTGGGAATTACTCATCCCTTTTCCAGCTGGTGCAAATTTATGTATCAGCATGCACTTAATTGTCTCGCTAGGGAAGTTAGTCGACTGGAACAAGTTCCACTGACATCACCAAATTTGGTAATCCTTCAGCTATTATATCAAATTTGTAGGTTATGCAATGTCTATGATATCCTGGCATTTCCATTTAGGGAAAACACTATCCCAAATGGTTTGTAGAACTAATTGATCATTTGTATTTTTTAAATAAATTATGTAAGACATCTAATATTCTATGAATTCATTTCAATAGCTTCTTTAAGTAAACTACATTGTATTAACAATAACTTCCTTTTCTTGTAGGATTTATTTTCATAGCTGTTCTGTCATTATCATATCAATTTGAATTTGGTGGCGAAGTTGATGCATAATTTTCTTTCCTGAGGTACAAGCAGAAGTACATAGCATATGTTTACATCAGTATATGATAATTAATGGGCATGTGAAAGCAATCTTTTTTGTTCCATTTTAGCTGGTGCCATTTTTGGAGATGATTGAGCAGTTAATTTTATTAATTTTCCTTTTGAAACTAGTGATGGGACTGAATACATATATTTATTACAAGAAATATAGCCGCAACAGCAACTTCCATTTAATTGCATCGAACATGAACCATATCCATTAGACATTTATTAATAATATAATTTCAATTTGAGCACAGTACCTTGAATTGAAATTCATATTTTTTTCATCTATGTTATGCAAATTTCACTTGTAAGGGTCTCATTGATTCTATAATTGGGTATCGTGCGTACCTGGGAACTGCATGAGCATTTTGTGGTTTTGTTTTACTGTCTGTTTACGTATATCTAATTCATACTTATGGAACCAAGCTACAGTCCAAAAAGTAATTGCCAAACCTATGGTCGAAGCTTCTAGGAGTGAAAGATGCAGAAATTGGTTCTGTTTAATCTTTATCATTCATAAAATTATTGTGCCAGTTTTGTTTGATACTACGTTTCTGTTAGCAGCTTGGTTTTCTGCTTTGGGATTCAGAGTACTGAGATGAAAACATATTTTGTTTTGATTGGTGTTCAACTGTAAATTCATTTGACCGCCTATACAGACTGCTTCATAGAAGTCCTGAACCTTAGGTGTGGAATGATATCCAGGCAGCAGCACATGTAGTATAGTTTGAATATTCAATCATCTCTCTGCTAATGATGCAGCCATATGTGGTGATTATATAGCATTAAAAGTTGCTTCCTGCAGGATTCTTTGTTTAGTTACCTTATTGTCATTGCTTCTTATATTGTCATTATTGTTATAATACATTAACCATGATGATGTAATATTATCATATATGCAATCACTTGTACTTCTTTCTCATTGCACCTTTATTATTTTTTGCATTTTGTTATAGCACATGGGTCATGATTGGAGTAACTGGACCTCTTGAATTTTCATGTATCTGCATTTCATCTTAGATATCCTTAATTAGATTATTAAATTACTGTAACATCATCCCATAAGAAATTCTTGATTTACCTACAGTTATTTACCCATTTATTACTCAAATCAGAGTGTGTCTTTCTTATCCGACACTTGATGGTGCATTGTTCTGTATGTAGTTACAAGTTTTATGATTGCAACTTGTGCGGATAATGGATATGCATTATATGAAGTGTGCTGTTGCTGCTAATGGGATATTGTCCACTGACATTGTCAACCACCTAAAGATGCATCAATTGAACCAGAAAATAAACCTACCCAATATTTTCTAATGCTGTATTCCATAGAGAATTTGAGGAAGCTACCTACCAGTCTGCTTTGTTTCATCTTTTAGACATAACAAAACTATTCTTTCTGAATTAGTCTTCTTCATTTGGTAATACACATTTCCCTTTTATTTTGCTTTCACTGTACCCATTTTACTTGCAGGATCCTTGAATGTTCATTTTGCTTTATTGTTTCTAGAGTAACCATGATATTTTCCTATTATTACTTTATTTATGAACTAATATGGTATTACCGTGGCGTGCAGTAATATACAGAAGATTCATTACGCCTCACCGTAAATTTTCTCAACCAGTTACTGAGATAGTCAAGTACAGAGCAGTGCATATGATTTTGCTCAAAACTGAATTTTCATCTGTGCGAAATGAACTCATGATTACCATAGTTTTAGGATATTGATTAGAGCAATTGTTCCTATTCTTATGTACAATAACTGCCCTGTAAAAATCTTGGGGTTTATACTGCAAAAGAGCACTTGCATGTTCACGTCTTGCTTCTTTCTTGTATTGTTGTGGCGTGTTGGAAGATAAACCAATTGGTTTCACTCTTGGAATTATGCATCTGTCTCATTTTTAATAATACAGTTGTGGATTGCTGAGATAAATTCTACCTTCAAATAGACGGATGCTTGCTGGAGTTATTAATAGCCCCGTAGGGAGTGCCCAGGCATGCAAAGGGGGAGAAGTGGAATTGAAGCCAATTAAGACTAAAAAAAGTTTGCTGGAGAAGTGGAACCCTGTTTGCTTTGACGTTAATATTGAAGTCAATTGAGACTAAAATAAGTTTGCTGGGTTTTCCTTATAATTTCTTAGAATAGCGTTTGCTGATAAAGGATTCTGCAACATCTTAATGTCACGTAGCTTCCATATCCCATGTGTTCCATACTCTTTTGTTTTTCTTGCAGCACTTGTCGGGGCAGAGGAGGATAAGATCTTTAATCACATCTATCCACTGAAATTAATGCTATAAAAGATCCTCCTGTCCACGGGCAACTTGTACTCAAATTAAATATTTTTAAACATGGTGGTAAGAAGCTAAATTTAAATTAACAAAATATGAAATATTTTTATTCTTTGCCATTGTAATGGTAGAAGTTAATCAGCTGACCAAGTGATTGAACGTACAAGTCTTAAAGGGCAATTTTCCTATAAAATACTCATATTTTGAGTTATTTCTCAAAAGTATTTTTTTTGTTTTTTTAAATAATGCCTCAAATTCAAAAAATATCCAAAATATCTCTTAAATTTTTTTGTCAAATTTATTTATTTATTTATCACTAATTTTTTAACTACTATAGTATTTTTATTTATCTCGTTTATAGTATTTTTTAATAATGTTTACAGTATTTTTATTGATGTATTGAAAATATTGTAAACATTATTGAAAAATGCTATAGGTGATATCATATCATTTTTTAATTATTATTCTTATAGGTCATTTTAATATTACATTTTAAGCTTATAATTAGTTTGATTAAGGTTAAGACTCTTTTTAGAACATTTATAATATTTTTAAGTAGGTTTTGTAGTGTTTTTGTTGTGATGGTCAAAATACTATATTAGGTTAAAAATATAGATTTGAGAAATATCTAAAATATATTTTTTCTAATATATATATATATATATATATATATATATATAAGACCAGATTTGAAAAGTATTAAGTACGAACTCACTAATTTGCCTTGAGAAACGTGGCCAGGAAACTTCCAACGCCTCTGTTTCACGAGCCGTGTATATATATACTCCGTGCCGTAGTCCGTCATCCAACCTATCATTCTTCCTAGTCTGACATTGCTTGGGAAGAAAGGAATAGCATAGCGATGGCTGAAGGCGGAGCAGAAGGCAAGGCGAAGAGGGTAATGGTGGCCATCGACGAGAGCGAATCCAGCCACTATGCCCTCGAATGGGTCCTCTCCAACCTCCGCAGCTCCCTTTCCTCATCACCTCTCGTCGTCTTCACGGTTCAGCCCTACCCCGAGATCAGCTACTTGAACGCCGCCTCCTTCGGCGCTCCTCGTATGTCCATCCAAGCTCGATGGGTCCTCCCTTCAACTAATTGATTAGTTTCGAAAATATTTTATCTTGGGAGAGGACTGGATCTCTAGCGGTCACAATGTTCTGTCTCTCGATCGTTGCATGTTCGAGGAAACTATCCTGATGTGTTCTAGTTGTGATTTTTCTTTCTCTTATTTCCTTTTCCCCTCAGCTATGGAGTTGATCCAGACGGTGCAACAACACCAGAAAGAGCTTGCACTTTCTCTGCTTGAGAAGGCGAAGGAGATCTGCATCCAGCATGGGGTGAGTCACATACTTTCTTCTCTATTTTTGTTCTTCCCTCTTTTTTAACTTGACTGTATGTTTGCATTAGAATGAAGCGTGCTTCCTCTTTACATATGTTGATTATCTAATTGATGGCCGTTTAATTGATCTTTGATGCTTGTGAGCTTTCTTCCAATTCTAGTCTGTTAATCATGGTTACAAATAAAACAATTTCAATTGTGACTGGTTGCCTGTTGTTATTTTGCGAATTGGAGACTTATTATTATGTCGATGAAAGATCTGGTAACTGACAAGTGAATCATTTTTAGGTTTCAAAAATCTTAAATTGGGATTTATATTTCTATTTTTTGGTGCCTTAGCTTTTTAAAGGCTTTGATGCATGTCTTTGCATAAAGCACATAGTTTGTTGTCCCAAAAAAAAATCCAGCCCCGGCACAAATGACACAACGGCTCAATTCTTGTAGTAACATGAGACTTGACTAACTCATTGGCATAATAACAAAATATAATTGGTCAGTTGACAAACTAATGAATCATTGGCTTTAATTTTATGTCATCGACTTCCATTTTGCAGCTTGTGAATTTTCCAGTTGTAGTTACTGGCTAGAGATGGAAGGTATCATATGCAAGAGTGTTTTGACACAGTTTGACCAAGCTGGTACGTCAAATATAACAAAATTTATTTTAGCTTGATATGAGAAAGAAGAATGTTGCATACAGTGTTTTTAAAAGCTTTAGACACCAAGGTCCCAAAACACCCTAGGTGCTAGGCATTTACCTAAGCGCCCACACGAGTGAAGTGAGACACTCTAAAATATTAAAATATAAAAAATATAATACGATTGATAAATATGATTCTAAAAATAAAAATATGACATTAAATTAAAATTTAGTACCAAGTCACTTTGTCAATCTTCTAATAATTAAAATGTCAAAAGATTCAAAACAATAACGTTTTACATCAAATTCGATCGTTAGTATCATCATCGTCCTTTAGATAATTGTATTTCCAACCAAGATCCTTTCTTCTAAATTATTTTGTACACTTGTCATTATTCCTAAACCCTAATAATAGTTCTAAATAGGGATTTATTATATTTCTAAATAACGATTAATAGTGCTAAATAGAGATTGGTAGTTCTAAATAAGGTTAATAGTTCTAAGGATTAATATCAGTTTTAAAGGATTATTAGGGTTAATAGTTCTAACAGTGCATAGTAGTGAGAAGATGAGTCATTGACGGTGGAAGGTGGGGAAGGGGAGGAACCTTTAGTCAACGATAGTGGCGATAGAGAAAGCTATGGATGGCGATGTCGGGGGAAAAGGAAGCTGTGAATGGTGACATTGGGGGCAGAGGAAGCTTCAGATATGTCAGTCAGTGGCGGAGAAAGCTGCAAACCAATCCCTTAGCGACAAAGTGAGCTGCACATGAAAGTAATGGCAGCAAGGGGAACTACGCACGAGAGCTGCAGCAGCGAGAGCTTCAGACCTGTTCGTCGACGGCGGAGAGAGCTGCACACGGAGGCAGTGGTGGCGGAGTAGAGGTGCGTCAGGGGCGGCGATAGTAGTTAGAGTCTTACTGTGGCATGGGTTTTACTGTGCATGTGTGGGTCGCACAAGGAGAGGGGTTTGTTTACTGTGCTTAGTTGGTTCGAACCAACTAACGCCTAGTTCAGTTGAACCAGTTGATAATCTGGTTCACATTCAATCGGGCACTCGCCCGAGGTGCCCAACACCTGGGCTGAGGCAAGCGCTCAGACAACACTTCATTGAAACGTGTCACTCGAGCACTGTGCGAGGCACTCGGGGCCTCGTCTCGCCTCGCTTGAGTGCCTAGGCAAGCGGCTGGGCACCTTTTAACAACTTTGGCTGCATGCTTAGGACAATTGCTCGAATGATGGTGTATTACTTTATTCCTTGTTGAGGAACTCTATCAAGAGTTCATCAAAGCAGTTTGAGCCCAATGAGATTGTGTAAAAATCTGTGCTTGCTTGTGTGTGAGCATTATCAAGGAAGATAGTAATTATCGTTCTGTTTCAGCAGAATAACATGAGTCGTTTGAAAAATCATGTGAACAAAGTTACAATCTGCATAATATCCATAGTGTTGAAATTTGTCACTGTTCTCGATGTAAAGTCCCCTATTGATCAATCATAAGGGAATGTTCCTTAAAAGTTAAACATATATAAATTGATCATTTACTTTACTGCTAAAAAGCTATTGAGGACCAACCAATAAAATGCTTTGCTATAAGAGTTTGCTGGAGTAGTTTCTTAGTATGATGGCATTAATAGTTATCTCATCAAATGATCATCATCGTTGATGTGATCTTGGTGCATTATTATCTTTTTGTGTTGTATCAACAGCATGCTTTCAGAATTCTTTGTGGTTAAATGATGGTCTCTTTGATGTAATCCATTCCTGTTAGATGATAGGCTATGCAGTGATTAGCAGATACAAAGGTCCAGTTGCTTATACATGCCATATCAGTATTTTATATTCTCTAGCTTGCTATATTTGAAGTCCTATATACCACATATCAGCTAAATTTGCATTTATTGTTTATACTAACTATCTCACATCCTCTAGGCCAATACCAAATTATATTTTGCAGTCCATAAAGATTGTTGTTAATGCTGATATATTATTAAATTGTCAACATCTTTCACCGCACAAATTATAAAAGATTGTCCTATCACCTATGTGTGCATGCAGTCATGCTTGAATACTGTTGATATATTCTTGGAGCATGTTTTAATAATTTTCATTTTGCATCTTAGGTAGTTGCAGAAACAATTTCTGAGGTAGGAGATCCAAAAGAAGCCATATGTGAAGCAGTTGAAAAGTTGAAAATTGACTTTCTTATTGTGGGAAGCCATGGTAAAGGAGCCATACAGAGGTATGCATTTTTTTTCTATGTGCATATCTTCTCTTTTGGTGTCTAAGATTTGTAGTATGCTTTACTTTGTAATCAATATGGATTTATGGACTTTTGTATCTCCTCTTCAAATTATACAAGTCCATTGCAGTATATGTTCTCTCATTTAAAGGAGTAGCAAGAAGGTCTTAGGGCATGCATGTGCAAAGTGCTTTAGGTACTAAATATATTTAGAACATGAGAACCAATCTATTCTTAGAAACTAGAAAAATGTAGGAGTAAAACAGAAGAAACGTTGGTTCCTAGATTCAATGAAAGCTGGTCTAGAATAACTGTCAACTACATGTGTTCATTATAAGGTGGAACTAATAGAATTCCGAATCATGCTCTGCTACTTTGCGCTTGCTTTTGTTGATCGGGCTGCAATGATACAAGTTAGTTGCTATTTCTCTCTTCTGCATGCCTATACTCTCCCTTTATGCTCGTCTTTGTATTTTCTAGCCTTCGAATTGTCTAATGCCTATCAACAACATTATCTGAAAATCCAGAATGTATTTTATCAACTGAGATTTAAGATACTTCATCAATTTGCATAACGATCCTAATTGTCAAAGTTCTTAAAGCTGTCACTATTTACATTCAAGATCAAGATAGCAGTGACAAGCTTCAAAATACTCATTTTGAATTTTCATCTATGTGGTATAGACCTTCATCTAACAACAATATGAGCAGAAGGTCATAGATCCCAGCTATTTGTGGTTGGTTTTATGGCTCTTTTCTTCCCCTCAGGCTTCCAGTTGCACATCTTGAATTTTTTGTCTATGTAGTGTGAGCTTCATCTAAGAGCAAGAAAAAAGACGGCCATATTTCCTAGCTATTTGGGTTCGGTTTTGTTGCTCTTTTTCTGCAAAGAGCTTCAGGGTCCACATCATGAATTTTCATCTTTATAAATGCTTACACAGTGCACGAGGCTCCCGCCAATATGAGATCTCGGGAGGGTCAATGTACGTAGTGTTAAGCTTTTAGCTTTAAATATTTAAAGAGACTGTTTTTGTGATTCAAATCCTTATAGTGCAACTTTAATCTAGGAACAACAAGAAGCAAAAGTCATAGATCCCAGCTATTTGGGGGTCAGTTATTTGGCTCTTTTCCTGCTGTCGTGCTCTTTTGAGGCAATATCATTGGTCAAACTGAGAGCCAACAAATCTTCAGATGGCGACTTTAGGTCTTGTATTGACTCTCCTTTCACCATTTATTTGAGTTGATGTGTCTACTATCCGGTGCATTCGTTGTTCTCTTCTTTATATGTCAAAACCAAAATGATTTTTTTTTATCCTTGATTAAAGTCACCCCTTATAGTCTAACCTTTGTCTCTGGATGATAATATATCATACTATTGTTAGTGGCCATACCCTATGTGGTCTGATTAGGCTTGATAAGTGCAAGGCAATTTAAGTGAGATTGAGATTGGAGTTCTTCTCCAATTTTACTTTAGAGCTCATTGTTAATAATTCCAACGTAGCAGTGCTACCCCTTTGTTGATCTGAACAGGTAAGTCTAATAATATGGGGACTATACATGTCTCAGCATTGTCTTCATATTTAAGACCAGTAAGGTCCAAATGATGTGTCTTATTGGTTTGAACTGGTTCAACGTGATTGTTGACCACCACCAGAAAAGAGGAATACAAATTCTTTGGTGTATAAACAAGATCTATTATCTTTAAATCATATTACTGAATCAGTAGTCCATCAAGAATTGCTTGTTTGTGGCAGGCTACTTGTGATGTTTGCATGAGATTTCTTGTTCAATGGACCAAATGCACCACCTTGTAAGGGAAGACAGCATTGACACATTCATCGATATCACAAGTAAAGCCTTGTTTGCAGGATATGCCACCTCTGAAGTGCGAATAACATGAATCATGGATAGCTAGTGCTCGGGAGTTTGCATATGTACTGAGTTGTGAGCTCAAAAAAAAATCTGCAACTATGACCAAAGAAGGCATTATCCAAGATTATACCATCTCTACTATCACAGGGAAAGAGCTTGCCTTTGCCGTCCTTGGACACGGTCTCACTTCTTATTTGAGATCAGTTATTACCAGGTTGCAAGAGCATGTGGAGACTCGTCTACTCTAGAAAGTTGCCCCTTTGTGATATTCCTATATGATCATTAAGTGAACATGCTTGTTATCTATGCAAAATCCAAAACCGAAGGCTAAATAATCCCAAACAGTTATGTTCATGTAACGAGCCATATCAATAGTTGATCATTTTGCTGCTGCTTCTTAAAAGGAATTCTTTTCAGATTCAAGCCTATATATGAACTATGGAGTAGTGTTATGGAGACTGTTGCATATGCTTTTCACTTGCATGTATATCTCCAGGTGTAGATTATGCATAAAATCATCATCTTGATGTCTTCATCATTTATCGACTAATTGTGTCTATTGATTCCAACAGGGTTTTCCTGGGGAGCGTCAGCAATTACTGTGTGCATAATGCCAAGTGCCCTGTCCTCGTCGTGAAGAAGTCTGTATGAAAATTGATTCATCGAAACAGAAATAAATGTTGATGGTGTTATGTGACAGACTACACTGATATTTCATCAGGCAGTGGAATATAGTAAATTAAGCCAGCCTTGTAAAGATTGTATGCATATCAAGACAGAACACGATTTGTTTGATGTTTATGCTCTGCGGAAATTGGACAGCCGGGAAGAAGTAATTAAAATAAATCGGGCAAGCATGTAATCTTTTGTTTATGGAGGCAATGATATTTGATCAGCCACTTGAAGCAATTATTATTATGTTAATACTTTCAATCTGCTTTAAAGCCCAATAAATATATCCGACTTGGGGGCTCTAAAGTCGATTGATGAGTTGTTCATGTTGTTTTGTTTTGGAATCCAACTATTAAATTGGCTGATCAGAATTTGAGTCGTAAAAATTATATAGAGATGAGATTGCAAGTGGAAGAAGTGAGTAGATAAATTGGCTGTACCTCCAATCAGAACAAATGGGATAATTAATGTGCAACAGTAACAATACCCATCTGATTAACCCATTAAAATAGTGATTGAATTGCGCAAGAGGACGAGTCGACCGACACGGCATCACGAAGAGAGCAGATCGAACTCGGGTAAGTCTCGAGTCGACCCAACGAGTTCTCAAAACGTCTAAAGATGTTGGCATCTCGTTGCATGGAGTGAGGCGAGCTCCGTGTGTCGCTTCCTCGTACGTCCCGGTCGTGTTTCCTGTTGTTGGATCGTCATTTAGTGTGGTGGAGTGTAAACTCCAAACCCACAATTGCATGGTGTGAACTGATAGCATATGGGTCGACAGTGCTTTAACAGTGGTGAGATTGACGGCATCGATAAGGAGGGATTGATAGTGATACAGCGAGAGAGAGAGAGAGAGAGCTCTCAGTCCAAATCCAAGTCCATGGTTTCCAGGTTGGGTTCCTGGTTTCTCGTCGCGGTTGCTTGTTTCGTATCGGTGCCAGCTCTTAGTGGCTCTCTTGGATTGTGTTCGAGTTCATCTTTGCTTCTGAATGAGATTAATATTTTTTATTTTTTTTCTTTCCTCTCTTTGACATTCGATGATATATATTTCTTCCACTTGTTAGTATTTTAGTCGATAATAACAATTTGGTTGGTAGAGGCTTTGATATCGAAACAATCTACATTGATATTTCTTGGAGATGACTTCTTCTTATTGATAGGAGTCTCGTGTATTGAACCGAACATATTTTATTTTTAGTTAATATTTTAAGTTATTAAATTTAATATATTATTATTTTTTTAATTGAAATCAAAGTAAATATGAAAAGAAAAAATAAATTAATTGAGTAAAAGAACTTTCGACTTTAATTTGATTCTCAAATTTATGTTGAAAAATAAAAAAAAATATATTTAATTGTTTCTTTTTCGATCCGTCGGCAACTTATTGCTTTAGTGTCGTCGTTGTCAATCAAATATGAATAGGTGCTTTCATGCTATTTATATTTTGATATGAATAAGTAATTAATCTATCTTCGATTGGAACTCATTCCACATCTTAGAAACAAAAAAAATCAACATGAAACACACACACACACACACATATATATATATATATATATATATATATATATATATATATATATATATATATATATATATATATATATATATATATATATATTTGCATCCATTAAAATTAAAATCCGGTTGAATAACTCGAATCAAATCCAACCGAACAACTCGAGTCGATGTGCTTTTCAATTTATACATTTACTAAATTCTTTGTAAGTCATGACCTTTAATAATTGGTAAGAAAAGGGAGCACCGAGAGATATATTAAGAACGATAAAGATCAAGAGGGGATTTGCCATGGATTCTTGGATATAAAAATTGACCTACCATGATTTATTTTCTATGATGTTCACCATCCACGTGGTGTTAAAAAATGAAGAACAACATGATCAATAGAGATCGAAGACGGAGTCTTTGGATTCAAATTTAATGAAATCGGTACAAGCGAATTCCAAACTAAAGATTTTGGAACGAAAAAGAAATCGCAATTTGGACTTTTAGAAAGAACACAAAGACGAATCTTCTAGTGCAATAGGGTGACATTAATTATGTAAATATGCTTCCAAAACCACTTGATATGTACGTTGGGTTGGAGCGAAGACTAAATCCCCATTTCGATGTCCAATATTTTTCTAGTGGAGCCATCCAACAACAAATAATGGTGATTTGGCGTTAGGTGAGGATAGGAATGGGTTGGGTGGAGAGTCGTTTGTACGTAGAAATGGAATGCTACCAACATATTAATTTCCTTTAGCAAATAAATAAATAAATAAATAATACGTGGTGAAAGCAAAATATATCTAAAGTAATTTGTAAATGCATATATTGTTGATATAGGAAAAATAAAAGAATAAAGAGTCATGATAGAGGTCAATGTGACGAATACCATTATATCATCATCCAACGCGATATGTATATCGTCATGACTCATCACCAACTTGTCATCGATAACTCTACTAAGCTCGACGTATACCATGCATAGCTATACGTAGCTCAGAGGACACCATTATAAGTTGGATCAACTTAGGTTGAACCTTCTCCGAGTCAGCTTGATGGGTGCCGTCATAGTCGAGCTTGAGTTGGATTGGCTGCCACACCATTAAAACTAGACAACCAATAATGTATTCCACGACTAAGATTTCGAGAACCTCATCTTACAAATAGATAAGGCTGGACGATCTCTTCCTCTCTCACGCAAGCGATAGAGATTCTCGATGCTCGTCTCGGGCATCGCTTTGGATTTGCTCGACTCTATTGCATCTCACTTGATAGGATCCACCTCAGCTTAACAGTGTCACCCAAACTCAATCGAGTGGCATTTACTATAGATAAGAAAGGTACCAAATTGGCTGTGATCCCCCACATCTGACTTGGTCAATCACCAACGAAAAACACATTTGAATCATCGACTTCAAATAAAAGTATCATCTCTATCTAATGTACAGTTGTGAATGATAGTGATGGCGAGGTCGAGGACAATGGCGATCCATCCATAAGGTTCACGCTCATTTCATTTTCCTTGAAACTAAGATTAATCTAAAATAATCTAAACTCGATCTTAAGGATCAATCCGACACAAACGAGTCCACTTGGATTCCAATCACTTGTCAGAATGGATGAATCTCATCATACAATAAAAACCCTGGTCCAGTGAATAAGACTTCCCTTGACAAGGACACAAAAAGAATCTTCTACTCATGACTTTGCTCTACTATTATTGCATATTATTATTATTATTATTATTATTATTATTATTATTATTTATTATTTATTATTATTATTATTATTATTATTATTATTATTATTATTATTATTTAAACATTATTAACATCATTTTTGTTGTTGCATGCATATAAGCTATTAATACACGTCAGGGAACTAACGTAGTTCGACACTACTTTCGTCGTAAAGTAGGTGTTGTAATGGTACGACATGCAAAAACTATCATAAACGCTCAAATATGAATAATAGTTGACTATATTAGCATGTGAAGAACATAGTTTGTCCTTTTAAAGAAGCTTAGCTATTATGAAGTAGATAGTCGTTTATGAGATCATTTACATAAAGTTATCCAAATTCGTAACTACGTTATGGGCTGACATTTGAGGTTCACATAATATCAACACCGAGGATTGAGTGGGCATCTGATTTAGTGTCACAACTTGTCGATGCCCAAATGTCTGTGTCATTTCCTCTATCAATAAATAGTTTTCTTCGTCTTATTAGACTACATTAAAAGGCGTTCTTGCACGGATACAAATATGCGATCTGTCAATACAAAATAGCATGCTAACGATCATCATGTCTGAATAGTGTAAAGTTGTTGATACGTGTCTGATTCGATCGATGGAGACGACGACGACTTGTACTGAGTCCAACAGGTTCGAGTGATGCCATGACGGAGAGAAGGATCTCCACCCTCGCAATGGCGCGGTGGAATGCTGTGATGCCGATCACAGGGACGTCCTTTTGCCACGTACCCAGGAGGAGTCCATGTCCATCGTCGACGTCGCCGTCTCTATTCACGTCGCATCACTAGCCATCGGCGAGGGAGGAAGAACGATGGATGGGAACTTCATCGAACATCTCGACGACGAGACCTCCCAATCATTCACGTGCCTTCTCCTCCTCCTCCTCCTCGTAATCGCAAGCGCCAGACCTCGCCTTCGGCCCCTTCTCTGTAGCTTCTCGCATCATCCTATGGAGGACGCAGCTAAAGGATCTGTTATTCCAATCTGTCCTTGGTTGCATGGGACTGTCGATGATGATGCTTCTGCCGCTGCCATTCCAGCTCTGGAGATCAGCTACAAGCCACGCATCCGTCTCTCTCTCTCTCTAACAGCTTTGTCGATCAGTTGTGGATGTTCTGTAGGAATGAGACGTTGGCTCGCAGCTTCCCAGTGTCAGCTATATGGAGATTGAGCATTGCATGCAAAGAAACAGAGGATGAAAGCTTCGAAGCATTTCTGATTGGCTTTCGATGTGGAGTTTGGATGATCCTGGCACTCAGAAGCAGAGGAGTGAGTTGTGAATTAGGCAGAAATCAAGAATGTGGAGTATTCCCCAATGCCCACACGTCCTTGAGCAGGGTGGGGTTTGGGTTGCTCTTCACCCCACTGCTCTTCTCTGCTCTGCTCTGAACCCTCAACCCCCTCCTCAATGGTATCTCTCTCTCTCTCTCGCTCTCTCTCATGAGTCACAAAAAAAAATAATGAAAAAGAAAAAGTACAGAAAATATAAATGCAAATAAAAATCACAGCTTCTATTTCTATTCTATTGTTCTTTACTTTCATTTTGTTCTTTTTACCTATTACAAATAAAAAGGGAAAAAGAAAATAAAGCACAGACAGGAGGGAGGGAGGGAGCGAGCGAGGGAGGTGAACGTGTAAAAAGAAGCACCGGGACCGGGTGACCAGAAGCTCTCAAATATAAAGCAGAGGAGAAGGTATGATGTGGTGATGGTGGTGGTGATGCGCCTCGACGTCTCCATTCAGGAACTGCTCCACCGCGACGGCGCTGGGGCCCGCCACGTGCTTCTCCCACGCGGCCTCTGCCTCCGCCGCCGCCGCCGCTGTCCCTGATAGCCTCGCCATCACGGTCGGGGTGGCGTCCAGCCTCAGCAGCGGCCACCCCAACTCCACCAGCTGCTCGATCTTCCGAGCCTGTTGCTCCGCCAGTCGCCTCGTGTCGGCCTTGATGGCCACCACCGCTGCCTCGTATGCCGCCTCCGTCCCCCGCCCCTCGCCCAGGAAGTATTCCCGGAATTCGGACACCCCGATCGCCTTGTCCAGCCCTGGGTGCCTCGACTTACCCGCCTCCGCCTCTGCCTCCTCCGCGAAGTACCGCCCCAGCTCCTCCACCATCCCCGCCGCAACCATCTCCTCCACCCGCCGGTCGAGCTGCTCCGCCAGCGCCGCCGCGTCCACGTCCACCCACAGGAAGCAGCACCGGTACCGCAGCGCCCCCGCCTCCTTCCTCGTCGTCCGTCGCGGCCACCCCGCCGTGAACGGGCTCTGCCGCGGGTCGTACCTGCCCGCCATGGCGGCGTGTATGAAGGAGTTGGACCCGCCAGCCACCACCGGAATCCGTCCTCGGCCAGCGATCCCAGCAATGGCGCGCGCCGCCATATCCCGGAACCCAGCCGGGTCGAGCTCGCCCGCCGCCGGGTCTAGCTCCCCCAGCAAATGGTGCGGCACGCCGCAGCGCTCCCCGAGCGGCATCTTGTTGGTGGTGATGTCGAGGCCCCGATACACCTGAATCTTATCGGAGTTCACCACCTCGCCGTCGAACACCGTGGCCAGCTCGACGGACAGCTTCGACTTCCCCGTTCCGGTGGCGCCCATGACGACCACCACGCTCTCCTTCCACGCATCACCATTGCCCTCGACGCAATAATGCTCAGGAAGCACTCCCCTGCGACACATGTTCAGATGGTGCTGGCGGCTCTGCTGCGGCACCGCTGCGACAGTGGCCGACGTGAGACCGCAAGGCGCAGACGCCGGCCGAAGAAGGCAAGGAAGAAGAGCTGCGCTGGCCCCGCTGTGGACTAGAATTCTCATAAAGCCCAGCAAGCAAGCACTTGGCGAAGGCCACCTATTTGTGTGTCGATCGAGCTCAAGAAATGGGTGGAGGGGGAGAAGAGTGGCATGCCACAGTTTCAGGTGCGTTGTTCGCCTTCAGGGTTGACACACAAAAGGAAAGGCAAGGCTGGGAAATAGAAATGGCAACCGAGTTGGGTATCCTCTCAAATCATCCATGCTGTTGCTGCTTCTCTCTCTCCCTCTTCTCATCCTCTCCGTTTTGGCTCACAGGGTGGGAGGGGATGCCCTTTTTATTTGGCATGGTATTAGTCATCCTTGTTATTTTAATCCAATTAATCATTGCCATTAACCATGCCAGACACTCCAAGATAAATATTTGTGTTCTGTATCCCCATAAACATACTTGGATTCATTCATTCCATTCCATTCCATAAAACTCAAAATCCCAAGCAGTGCAGGTACTAGGAAGAACATACCCAAAGAATAGTTTAATGACGTGGGGAGGGAGAAGACACCTCCATGCCCAGTTTGGGGCACACACATGCTAATGCAGGGCCTAAATTTACGCTCCTCATCATGGTGTTGAGCACTTCAGCAAAAAGGCTTTTTGAGTTGAGCATGCACAAATCATGAATATGGTTTGTGCTTTGTTTTAGCTACCTACAATTTTATACTGCTACGTAAAAATACTTATTTTCTTTTCTTTCAGAAAAAAAATAATAATAATTGTATTAATAAATAGAAGGTGCCAAACCAAAAATACTACGAAAAGAAACTTTTAATAGATCTAAATGACTAATATATACAAAGATTATCTTCCTAAAATATATGACGAAAAGAGTTACAGTCACTTAGCATTATAATTGTTATAACTCGTAATATGTTGAATCATAGATATTTTTTTTCTTTCTTTATCATGAGATATGATCCAATACCATTTATTAAGTTTATAATATTAAATTCATTCTTTTCTCGACTTTTCATATGATACTAAATTAGATAGTAAAAGATAATTTAATGCATAGGATTCATAGAAGATCAATGTAAACGACTCGAGGCATACAAATAATGAGATTATCTATAATTATCCAATTTATAAATAAATAAATCGTATTATAGTATCAAAATTTCTCTTTTTAAATACCAAGAAAACTAGCTGTTATAAAAACTTAATATATTTAAATATCGATCTTAAAAAACTCATATATCTAAAAGTTAATGACCTCAATAAGATTTGAATTATCAATTTTTATTGTTATCATCATTGTATTGAAAAGATCAAAACTATGTATGTGTTCGAGATAGAATGTAGTTTAGATTCGTGGCATTTATCGAGGTTGGTGACTTAAGTCGGGCCGTGGATGCATCCATGAGGGTTGCATGCAGTAGTGGCCTTCGCATCACATGGGTTCCATGCATCTTTTCATTGAGTCCGAGCATTGGATTGTCCCTTCTTTCTTTTCAGGAGCTGATGATACGTGAATGACCCCATCGAGACACTGATGCATGCATGAGTGTGTCTCGGATCTCCTTCCGCAAATGCAATTAACCTTAACCCCCATGAGAATGTGACCCTTGACATTAATTGCAGTCTCTTTCTTTCGAGATGGTGCCATCTCTCTCTTTCTCTCTCTAATTTACCCAAAGCACCGACGACCACCTTTTCCAAATCAAAATAGATACGTTTGATGGGGAAATCTAAACCATTACTTTTAGAATTGGAATTAAAAAATTACTTTTAATACAACTTATTTGGTTTAAATAATTAATGCCAATTCCCAAATTATTTCTATATTTCTATATTTATTTATTTATTTCACTTAAGATGTGCCACACCTCAAATTTAAATCACTAAAAATATTCTTCACTAATTTTAACTTAAATATAATTAAAATAATCTTAGATAAAAATCCAAGTATAACAAGCTGTCCCAACACATCTTATGTGTCATGTTATATGTCTTGCATAGAACTCATATGGTGTAGATAACATGAGGCAATAATATATGTAATTAGAATACAAAATCTTAATTAAAAATAATATATATTTATTTATTTATTTTGCCTTTCATTCACTCAAATAAGCAAAGCAACTAATGACTTTCGATTTTTCTCTATTAAAATTCTTGAGCAATATTTAATTATAATAGATACTATAATATATATATAAAGAAGAAATAAAATAAGAATAATTTCAAGAAATATAAATTAAGATGGGATAAGTTGTTGTGTTTCAAGATAGTCAACTCAGAGTTTTAGCTAGATTGGTAGACTTTTGTATACTTTTCCTACAAAACACCAAGATGCCAGTAAAAAGTGAAAAAGGATAGCAGTAGGTAAGACAAGACACTTGTGATGTGTCTTGCAGATTCATGGCATCTATGAAGTCTCTCTACTTTCAATTTAAATTCTCCGAATCCGTCTTCTCCACATCCCCATCACTTCCTTCTGTTTTCATTTCTACACCTACTCTTGACCATGAAAGCTTCAAGAAATTTTTTGGCAGAATGCCACTGTTCAGAAATTGCAATGTGATCAGGAGGATGTATTCAACCACAGCAACTTTGCACCATCCTTCCTATCAAAGTAGCACATCTGGTTTTAGGTGGTGGTGCAGATAATGGTAAACTAGGAAGGAAAGTAGGAGAGAATAATTTCAGAAATTCGATAGAAGAAAGATTCTTGTGATTCTCTACTTTCTCACATAAACTCTGGATAATTTTTTTCTCGGTTCTCTCTGAATCTACTTTAAAAGATCTTACAAGCATCGAAAGCACCTTTATCTATATTTATAACAATAGATTATAGTTCATTAACGACGATTCTTGCTAGTTTGAATCTAAGCCCGGAAGGAAAGGCAAAAGACATGACACAAGCTAGAGAGTCTCACTACAGTTTGCAGACCACTGGTTGTGTCTTTTTGTTGGTGAGATCCTGAGGAAACTCCAAATGATCACCTTCTTTGGTATCTAGAGACAGAAGACATTGCATCATATCCATTCCAAGGATGTGCAGACCGAAAAGGATACATTATCATTCACACCATATCTACACTGATATCTAACAGCTGCCATGATGATCCACATGCAGGCTCGGTACAAGTAACAATGTGCACGCAGTACCCACAAGCTGAACTCCCTCTCTTGAAGACTGGCCTCTTCCTATCGGAAAGGTTGGCAAGTAATCAATTGCGACTTTGATGGCTGAAACATAGTACGCACAAAAAGCAGAGGTTAGTGCCAGGTTTCTTATCATAAGCACCACGGGTTCCCTTTTCTATTGCTTCTACGGACGAGGGGAGGGTCCTCCTCAATTGGGAGAGCTTAAAAGTATCATCCTTGATGCTCAAAGGGGACTGAGGTGACGGGATTGAGGTCCATATAATTACACTAGTTTAGCTCACCACAAGGAGGAGTGTACCTTCTTCAGTGCATTCAAACTGGGATATGCTTCGAAGACCAGAGAGATCCAGCTGTCGTCTGATGGTCTTCGTTCACTTGTCCCCAAACAATTGGCTCGGAATAGCCAAAGTTCTACGCACGACATTTTCCTCCTGCTTGATGTTGGAAAGCGTGTCTGTAGAATATGGACAATTAATGTTCTTGTTTTATGTTCCATGAACGCTTCACCCTCTTTGGAAAACTCTTGACATGAATAGGACATCCTTCTGTTCTTCCTAAAACATGTACAACTTACTAAACTATTGCAGCACTAGTGAGGCAAAACAAAAGAGGACACCTTACTGTGCGCCTGCTTTCTCCTACCACTAAACAACCAAGCTCCGGTTGTAATCGCTACTGCCAAAGCTTAGATTAATCGCAGGTAGGAATGTGGTAATGGCATCAAGGCATTAACTTGCGATGTGTTTGGCCTCTTCTTTCATTGTTAAACTTGCATGCTGCCAGTCTCAGCTTTAGTGTACACTACTGCTGCTGCCTTTTATCCGTTCATCAGACAAGGGAACACATACCAAAAGTTATCCGCTAAGAACGTTATCTTCCTCTTAGCGTGAGGATTAATGGATGATGTTATGTCGTGATAGGTAGCAGCAATTAAGAACATTAAGTGAAGGTGTGATCTAACTGCGTACATGTTGCTTTCGTCTGATAGGTGAGGCAGTCTTCCGATTGTTTATTGTACGTCTCGTCTCATCTCATCTCATCTCATGTATCGGAGACGAGTCCGGTCCGCCCTTCCGACTTGCGAAGAACATTCAAACATCTATTCTATGTTTCGGTCAGACGAAAGATATTATTCATAGAAATATATTAGAGATTATTACGTGATAATTATAAAGATCAGACATACGATAAATCTAAAGAAATTTATCTAAAATAATAATAATAATAATAATAATAATAATAAAAGAATATTTCCGCAGAGATCACACCTACACCAGATGGGAGTCGTCGGCACGAGGAGGAGGCTGGAAACTTAGCCAGGAAAGAGCCGAACGATTCCATCACAACACAGTCTGTCTTTTCTTATTCTGATGTCTCGCACATGGAAACCAGCTTTAGATGGATAGCAGGTGAAAGCATCTGGCTATCTACCAAGACTCCATGTTTGACCATCACCACCGCCTGTGGAGTTTCTGTATTAGTTTAGACTAAGGAGACACCCAACTATTAATGTCAACACATCTGCAACACCGACTTGATCTAAAAACATTGTGCATTTGTACTAAGAAGTTTACTTCCTAACATCTCGGTTTCGTCGGACAGACGCTGAGAGCGAGAGTTCATCCGAATTGGTTTATGAGGTTGGATGAGACTATTAATAGAGTATGCTTATTGTGTTCGGCATCAAGCATGTTGGGCTGACAGTGCATATTCAGCCCTATGGGCTTTATCAACCCACGTTATCTTCTCTTAATTTAAACCTAATTAATATTAGATGGGCATAGATGACTACGTTTTAGAGGTAGAAAAATGTTATAAAAGTGCAGCAACGCAGAGATCTTCGCAACAGAAAATATGAGAAGAAAAAGACAGAAAAACAAGAGAAAGAAAGGGAAGAAAACAAGGACAACGTAGAGAGACCGTTCTCAATCATCTAGTAGTGTTCTCATCTCAAGTTAGATCAAATATATAGTAGACTCTTGCTGTGATTACTTGGGGAGGTTTTAGATATTTTGGACAGTGACGTGATCCTTGTTATTCTCTTATGATTGTTGCTAGGGTTTAGGGCAAGAGATTGAGATTTATATATTCATTATTCTCACAGTGGATTATCTCTAGTTTGCCCCGTAGATTTTACCTATCACATTGGAGGGGTTTTTCACATATATCTTGGTATTCTATTTGATTGTGATTTCATTTAATTCTGCTGCATATCATAGCCTGCTAGCATTTGTTTATATACAAAAGTTATTCCACTTTATATCCTATCAACTAGTATCAGAACAAGGATTTTTTGTGATTTAATTTTGTATTTGAACATGAAGGCCAATAATATTTCTCGCATGATTAGTTTAAATGAAAATAATTGGATGATATAGAAAACAAGAATGGAAAATCTCTTGTATTGCAAAGATTCGTATGGACCTTTGCAGGGGATAGTGCAAAACTCACAACTATGATAGATGATGAGTGGAAGAGGTTAGATCGAAAAACAATTGGGTTTATTCGACAATGGCTTGATGATAGTGTCTTTCACCATGTTTCTATTGAAATTTCTGTATATTCTCTTTAGAAAATGTTGAAAAGTCTCTATGAAAGAAAAACAACTAGCAACAAAGCTTTCTTGATCAGAAAACTTGTGAACCTAAAATATAGAGAGGGTGCTTCTATTGCTGAGCATTTGAATGAAATGCAAAGTATTACTAACCAATTATCCTCTATGAAAATATCTCTTGATGATGAGTTGCAGGCATTGTTACTTCTCAGTTCATTACTAGAAAGTTAGGAGACACTGGTGGTTTCCCTCAGTAATTCTACGCCAGATGGTGTTGTCACTATGAGTCAAGTAACAAGCAGTTTGTTAAATGAGGAGTTGAGAAGAAAGAATTCAGCAACATATCAGAGTGATTCACAGACACTTATCTTTGAGAACAGAGGAAGGTCAAAGTCTAAAAGTAGTTCACGCATGAGTAGGAGCAAGTCAAGATCAAGAAAAGATATAGTTTGCTATAACTATGGTGAGAAAGGACATTACAAGAATCAATGTAAGTAACCTAAGAAGAGCAAGAAAAAGGGAAAAGAAGTGGAGTCTATATAGTCAAAAGATAATATCACAATTATAGTGCAGGGTGGTGATTATTTGATTTTGTCTCCTTCTGATGATATTTTTTCTTATGTGTGTCGGGATCTTGAGTCGATGATTGACACAGGTGCTTCTTCTCATGCTACACCATGGAGGAAGTTTTTTGCTACATACAGGTTTGGAAATTTTTGTGTTGTCAAGATAGGCAACTATGGTACAGCAGACATCATAGGCGTGGGTGATATCCATTTAAAGACCAATCTTGACTGCAAGTTGGTGCTTAAGGATGTGAGACATGTGGTTGATTTGAAACTGAATTTAATTTCAGTTGGAAGGCTAGATGATGAAGACTATGATAGCAGATTTCACAGAGGGCAATGGAAGCTCGGGAAGGGTTCTCTTGTTATAACTAATGGAAAGAAATGTCATACTTTGTATAGGTTGCAGGCTAAAGTTTATGGTGAGTAGTTAAATGCTACAAAAAAAGACTTCAGCATTGAGTTGTGGCATAGGCGACTATGACATATGAGCGAGAAGGGGCTGCCAGCTCTTTCCAAGAGAGAAGTATTGCCAGACCTTAGAGGTATACATTTGAACCCTTGTATTGATTGTTTGGCTGGTAAACAATATAGAGTTTCATTTGCTAGTCCTGCTTTGTCTAGAAAAATACATGTCTTAGACCGTATTTATACAGATGTATGTGATCATTTGAGGACAAAAACTCCTGGTGGATTTGTTAATGTTCTTGGTATAAGTGGTGCACTTTATTTTGTCACTTTTATAGATGATTTTTTCAGAAAAGTTTGAGCCTATGTTTTGAAGACCAAAGATCAGGTTATTGATGTCTTCAAAGAATTTCATACCAGGGTTGAAAGGGAGATAAAAAGGTAATTAAAATGCATAAGATCAAATAATGGTGGTGAGTATATAAGATTATTTAATGATTATTATATGTCACATGAGATCCAACATGAGATGAGAATTCTTGATACACCTCAGCATAATGCAATTGCATAGAGAATGAACCGCACCATCATAAAAAAAAATCAGATGTATGCTTTCACAGGCCAAGCTACCCAAGGGTTGAGAAGACAAAGGTTACTTGACTTCGCCCGCCTCCTCGAGGTTGTACTTCATGCATCAAGTTGATTACTGACCTTCGCCTGCTCTTTGCTCACACTTCTGAAGCACTTGAAGTGTTTGCACTCCTTGCGTTGAGTTAGCTACTATGATTCACCTTCTCAATGCCATCAAACTTCTGAAATACAAGAAGTTTCAATCCCAACTTGGAGTAATTCTCTAATAGATTTAGTCGCCTATTGGATTATACCGTCTTCTCCATCAACACTGCTGCCTACTCCCCTGAGTAGCAAATGTACAGTACCGTGTACTGCCTACTTCGTTCCTTGGTCGTGCACTCTTGCATGACCCGAAGTCCTTCACTTTCAGCTATTTTGATGAGAAGCTCATTGACACCGGTCTTACGAAATTCCTTAGCCTCTGCCCTTCAGTCTTGTCTCGGTATTTAGAGTTTGCCTCTGTATGCTCCGCCTCCTCGGCCCCTTTCACAACCAAGCGCTCTCCCTCAATGAGAGCAAGGGATCAATGACTTTCGCGAAAGTCCCGCCTCTACGGTACCATGGCGCTGCCATGCCCATGGCCCTACTATCCATTGCCTTGCATCTGCATCCCTTTTCTTCATGATCAGTAGATATGTCTCTATAGCACTCCTTTGAGTCCACCTCCATTATAACTTGATGCTTGATTTTGGGTAGTTAAGTCCCTCTGGACTCGTCGTCGCTTCCTCGCCCCTTTCGACCCCCTACTTCAATACCTCTGTGTTCTCCAAGCAGCTCCTTTAGTCGATGAAAAAATAGACTACAACTCACATGCATGGCCTCTGCCATCACGTTGTAGAATTTGTACCGATTCTATTCTCCTTAGCTTCCTTGGTAGGAACGTTCGCTTACTCAACCTTGTCCTCTGACTTATTGGGCTCCCTTAAACGAATATGAGTTTTGAAGCAATCCAACTCTCCAACTGCTTCGATCATACTTCTGTATGATCAAGTCCCTCCCTTGGGACCCACTGGTACTTGCATTCAAACTTTTCCCTTGGTGGAACACAGCCCCCATATGCTGATGACCAAGGCTTTCATCCAATGCAAAATTCGATGCACGCACGGAAGACCCGCCTTTGTGGTACCATGGTCTTCACTCCTTGAATCCATAGCCCTTCTTGTCATCGTGTTGTTCACCAAAGCGGAGCTTCCAGTAGCTCCCAATCATACCTCCGTATGATCTAGTCCCTCACGGGACTCATTCATGTGTATCGCATTGCAACAAACTGTTCCACCATGTACGCTGCACCATGTCGCCTCCTAGTGACATCTCCTTTGCATTCCGTTCCTTGTGGGATGAACTCGAATTTTGATCCCTCCTTTGGCAATCGACTTTCATCCACCCACTCTTTGGTCACACCTAGATGAAGCACCGCTCTAGGACAATCCGTCGCCTAGTAGCTCCCAAAGTTCCTCGACTTCACTGCAATTAGTGCACCATTGTCTGGATCCTGGGCCTCTGTCCCTACCAGCACAATCTTCACTACGTACCGCTTCCTTCATGGCAACTTGAATGACAACACCGTGGCATATTCTTCAAGAGTACCTGCCTCCACGTCCTCTTGCCCCGTGCTAAGGCCTTCTGAACCTAACTTCGCCTTTGCAAATTGAGTCGCCTTAGTTCCTCCATCAAATGCTTCTCCGAGATAAGGTGCATATGCCCAGAAGCTCCCTTCTTCTTTGGCACTATGCAAGATGAGTCTGCTCTGTCAGAATGAAGGACCCATGGAACAACATGATCCTGCTCTTGTCTCTGCAAGAGTTCATGTCCTTGACCTCTGTCCAAGGAAAGCATTGTGCCTCCGCTCTATGTTCCATCTTCTATGCTGGCTCCCTTCATGCGGCTTGGGTACTTTGCCAAGTTACACCCAAGTTGCTCCGCTCCTCGTTTTTTCATTGAGTTGATGGTGACCCTCGCGCCCACCATTCCACAGGTCAGCTCTCCCTTGAGTCCGATCTCATATCGACTCCAAGTGTGTATTCATTTGTGTTGCTTTGGGTCACTCCCCCACTTGATCTCGCAATGCATCCACCAATGCATTCTCTCAAGCGAGATTATGCGACAACTCCTCACCGCTTACTCAGTCCATTGAGCTTCGTGGAGTTGTTATTTGTTGAGGTACTTCTCCTCAATATGTAAGGTCCATCCCACGTGATTCTCCCTCTAGAGAGCCGGGACTTATCCCTCATGGATAATTGTCCTAGTAGAGCAACATCTCTCTTTGTTTCGGAGACTACCATCCCCTTATACTACTCTGATTTGCTGAACAAATTATGCATTGTTCTGCCTCCTGCAAATGCACTTGCTAGATTGTGACTCCACGTCAATACAGCCCCCATTGCACTACTCAAGGCCTAGCAACATGCTGAACTCATTGCACACTTCAGCCTCCTACGGATGTATCCTTCACATACCGAAGAGAAAGTTTCAATACTCCATGGTGTCGAGTTTCGGTCGCCTTGGGATGACCGCGAACATTCCATCGTCCGCATACAAGCCTATGTATGAGTATCGAATTCTTTGAGTTAGCAATTCCCCTCACCTCTGTAAGCTTTGTACAACTATTACGGTCGTTGAGCAACTCATTCCACCTTGCATGATCTCGTCCTTTACCAAGCGCCTCGCTTGCCTTGAGCACCATCAAGTATAGTTGTCAACGTTGAGCCATAGCTCAAACTCAACCATCCCAACCTTTGTGCACTCTGCATTTTCTAAGCTTGTATATTCTCGTGGTGTCTCTTGTGCGAAGGGTTGGTCATTTCTCTGAATGTCAATCTCATATGTCCGTTCCTCCGAGCGACTCATTTTCTCTACATCTCCATGCTTGTTTTCCCCCAAACGATCACGCGTGTGCTGACTGCCCTCAACGCAGCCCCGCTAGGTCCCCCACATTTGCATGCTAAGTGTTTCTTTGAGTGCTTGTCCCGCTCTGATACCATC
The DNA here is from genome assembly GCF_036884655.1 of Musa acuminata AAA Group. Lineage (NCBI taxonomy): Eukaryota > Viridiplantae > Streptophyta > Magnoliopsida > Zingiberales > Musaceae > Musa > Musa acuminata. Next base: position 5,199,965 of record NC_088352.1, read on the forward strand.
TGTCATGGACTTAGCTAGTTTTGCCTAAGTCGTGCGACACCCTTGCGTGTCCGTCCGCATAGGTCAGCCTCCCCGAAGCCTCCCATGTCCCTTAGGACCCACAAAAGAGATAATGTCTCATTCGGGATCCACAAGCAAACATTTCCGAAAACACTTTATAGACAATGCAAATTACAAATAGACTTTACAAGCTCTGAACAGTTACACAACAAATGGTAAAATGATCTACTACAGACCGAAAATCTCTCACAAGTGTCCACATGACACAACCTTTATTTACAAACCTAAAACAACCACCAAACCCAACTAAAATGAGACTATTAAGTCTTCGGTTGTCCCTCTACATGTTAAGCAAAGTATGAACATACCAAAAGATACGGACATACATAAGCATTACATCAAATATTCTGTTTAGAAATTTGTCCGTGACAGTTTGCCAAAAGTAGAAACTTACGTAACAAGGGGGTTGCATGGGTTAAATTTGTGGGCTGAAGAAAGTCGGAAATATGTAGGGTGGGCTGAGCCGATAGAAGTAGGAAGTGATCTTTTGGATGTTACTACTATGTTCTTCTTCGAGTTGTTCCCTCGATTCATTATTTGGCCTCCATTGGTTCGAGTTTAATTCGATTTAATTACTTGTATAGATATAATAAATATGGGAAATATGGTTCCCACCTAATGGTGCAATGTGGCATTCGAGCTATCGCTATCGTACCGAGGAGCATGTGTGATTGTTTACGCACGCGTCCCTTGCCTGTCGTGCATTGCACCGAACACGAGATTAGGAAGAGGAGTTCCTCGAATTAAATGCTCACCAAAATCCAATCAGCTTTGCCTCGGACGTACGTCGGCCGTTCGTTCATGTCCACCGTTTCTTCTCTAGTCCTATGCATCACCAGAGTAGTCGATTAGGGAGCTAAAGATATGTCTCCCGAAACCCAAAGTGTGGCTTCATTTGTATCCATCCATCCAAGATTATTTTTCTTCGAGGAAAGAGAAAACTATATTACTTTTTCAAAAGTCAACAAAATGACTAATTGAGGTCATTACAAAAATGGATGTAAGATCCGAAGATGTGTCAGTTTTGGTTAGTGTAAACAACCTTAAGCCGTGGCTTCGGGACTGACGCGGCTCGGTTCGGATCCGGATGACGGGAGATCTTCCCGAGACAGTTTTCGAATCCGTCGAGGTGGTCGGGTGCGATGTCGTTGTCTCCTCCGAACAGAAACTCGCATTCGCGTTTCATGCGGACCACCGGCTTTACACCTGCATAAAGGTCGGGTCGGGGTCCTCGGCCCGACCCCTTCGACGATCAAGTTAGTTGATGTGAAGGATATTTCATATTAAGAAGTATTTTTCCCTCCCTCCCTTCCGTTCAGAATGCGATGGTATTTATATGGAAGCTTACTGTTTCCTGATGTGCTCGCTTGCATGGGGCAGGCTGGTAGCGTCTGACATTGGTGTTGGCGTGGCGTGAGGAACCGAGCTTGAGTAGGGTGTTAATGTGCCTCGGTCAGCGCTCCAGTTTGCGTTGACTTGATGTTGTGGGGTGTCATTTGAGACGATTGACGTCATACGTGTCTTATCGCAGTTATTACCCTCATCAGTTTTTATATTTTAGGGATCTAATTGGCTGCTTAATTACATTCCCTCTAAGGTGAGGCAGTGAATGCGAAAAAAAATTCTTGATAACACTTCCTATCTTTCAATTAGTAGATTCCTAGTTGACTATGATATAAGAATCTAACTCCAAGATTATATTTCCAAGTCTTAACTTTTTTCTTTTCTGTATGGGCGAAAGTCAAATCTTTTATAGTTTTATCCCGATCTTCATTTTATCAAAAGTTAAATGAGTATGACAAAGAAATGTATACATGGACTTAGCAAAAACTATCCCTTTGGCATTTGATTTCCGAATTCATTTATCATCATTAATACATATGATAATCTCACCACCTTTAATTCTATCCACAAAAAAGTATTCTTAATAATCCATTTCTTTTAGTAAAAACAAAGAGAAAGAAAAAAAGTATTTTTTTGGGACCATTGATTGATTTTTATCTTCGACATGAAAAGAAATATGATCATCGTTTTCTCCGTGATCATCATTTCTTTTTTTTTTCTCTTTTTCTTGTACTTGATAAACCATGATGACAAATATATGATCACAATTTTTTTCTCGTTTTTTCTTTTTGGTGCAATACAACTAACGGGAAAGATCGATTCAACAACAAATATGAATGTATATATATATATATATATATATATATATATATATATATATATATATATGGGGGATATTTATATCATTTAAATATTTAAATATGATCGTTACACGAGGTGAGTCAAGTAACATTATGATGTGATGAGAGGAAATTAAATCTTTAAGAATATTCAGATTAAAAAATGATTTACCAAAAACCCTCAAGTTTTTTATTTATTAGGTCTTATCGGGTGACACTCAATTTTGAAAGAAATATGTTATAGAATTTCTGCAAAAACTTTGAAAAGACCCCTAAAAAGTGAGAGATCTCTCTAATGTTTTTTTTTTTCAAAATTGATTTGAAAATAATATAATTCCCTCCTTTGTGATTTTTGTTAGGATCAAGAGCACTAAGAGGGGGGGGGGTGAATTAGTGCAGCGGAAATCTTATAATAATTTAAAAACCAAAAGCTGCGTTCGTTCAAAAACTATTATGATGCAAACGCAAATTCTCAGTTTGTATCTAAGTGCAGTTTGCGTCTAAGCGCAGATTGCGTTTAAGCGCAGTTTTGCGTCTAAGCGCAGTTTTGCGTCTAAGCGCAGTTTTGCGTCTAAATGCAGATTTACGTCTAAACGCAGATTTACGTCTAAACGCAGTTTTACGTCTAAACGCAGTTTTACGTCTAAACGCAGATTTACGTCTAAACGCAGTTTTACGTCTAAACGCAGTTTTACGTCTAAACGCAGATTTACGTCTAAACGCAGTTTTACGTCTAAACTTTGAAACTCGTTTGTATACTCGCAGAAGGCAGTATGCAGTTGAAATCAAGACGTAAATGTGAACTGAAATCTGATGATTGAGCGAAGAAAGCCGATTTACGTCTGAATGCAGTTTTACGTCTAAATGTTGAAACTCGTTCGTAAAATCGTAGAGGACAGATTGCAGTTATTAATAGGATTAAAATGTAAGCGTAAACTGCAAAGAAGCTCGTTCGTAAAAGCACGGAAAACAGTTCTGCAGAATCAAACGTAAACGTAAACTGTAATGTATGAAAATACGAGTTTACGTCTGAATGCAGATTTGGAAGAACAGCACTTAGAACTTGTTCGTGAAAGCGCAGAGAGCAGTAGTGATGAGGGAGGTTTGCAGTAATGATAAAGTGCTCGAAAATAAACGCAAACCAGAGATTTAGAGTGGTTCGGTCAGCCTTGACCTACTCCACTTTTGGCTTCCTCCACCGATGAGGTTGCCGACGTCAACTAGGTGCCTTCCTTCAATGGGCGAAGGCCAAACTTCCCTCTTACAATTTCTCTCCTTTTGACAGGCTTAGGAGACAACCTTTACAGACCTTTCTCTCCTCACTTTACAATCAAAAACTTGAAGAACAGAAGGAGGAGACTTAAAGGCTTTACAACACTTTTGAGCTCTTTAGAATCACAGAAAAGATCACGATTTCGGTATAGGTCTGTATCTTTTCAATGCTGAATGGGTGGGGTATTTATAGGCCCCAACCCAATTCAAAATTCGAGCTCAAAACAATCAAATCGATCAAATCCCAGAATTCTGGGATCAGGCGGTTGCACCTCTCGACTGGAGAGGTGGCACCGCCTGGCAGAGCTCGAAGACTGAGCTCTGCCGATTGCTTCTCTCTGCCAGAGCTCGAAGACTGAGCTCGATGGTTGCATCACCTGGCAGAGCTCGAAGACTGAGCTTGGTGGTTGCATCACCTGGCAGAGCTCGAAATCTGAGCTCGGTGGTTGCATCACCTGCCAGAGCTCGAAACTGAGCTCAGGCTGATCCACCTCTCTGCCAGAGCTCGAAGACTGAGCTTGGTGAATGCATCACTTGGCAAAGCTCGAGACTGAGCTCAGGCTGATGCACCACTCTGCCAGAGCTCGAAGACTGAGCTCTGTGGTTGCATCGCCTGGCAGAGCTCGGAACTTGAGCTCTGGCGGTGCAACCTCTTGGCTGGGGCGGTTGCACCTCCCAGCCTCGTAGCCCTGGCGGTTGCACCTCCTGGCTAGGGCGGTTGCACCTCCCAACCCCACAGCCCAGGCGGTTGCACCTCCTGGCTGGGGCGGTTGCACCTCCCAACCCCACAGCCCAGGCGGTTGCACCTCCTGGCTGGGGCGGTTGCACCTCCTGGTGCAATCAGGGTCCGAATGGTTCACTCCATTCGGCCCACTTTGAATCTTTTCAGGGGCCCATTTGCCCCAAGATTAAGCTAATGGGATCACCTCCCATTTTCATGCTTAATCATCATGCTAACTACGATTAACTCTAAGACAACTTCTGCAGCTTTGCTCCGATGCGTCAATCGCTTCTTCCGGCGAGTTTCCTGCCAACTTCCGTCGATCAACCGATAACCCTCGGTGATCCTTCTGCGGACATCCGGCATACTCCTGGACTTTGCGACGATCCACTTGGCGAGTTCCGACGAGCTTCGCTTGGCAAGCTTCTGGACTTCTCGGATCTGTTCTCTCTGAACCTCCGACGACCGTCCGAACTTCCGTCGAACTCTCGAACTCCCAACGTGATCATGATCTTGACTCCGGCGCAACTCCTGCTGCTTGTCTTACTCTCATCGTAGTTAATCCTGCACACTTATCTCAACACATAGATTAGATAACAAATGACAATTGACTTCATCATCAAAATCCGAGATTCAACAATCTCCCCCTTTTTGATGATGACAATCAATTGATAAAGGAGTTGTCCTTAACTCCCCCTATCTATATGCCATAGTTGAGATAAGTCAACCTTGAATTCAAGACCTAAGAATTCAAGTGACGTATTGATAAGTTAGATCAGTTAAACTTATCAATGCTCCCATCATGATGCCTATCATGATGTATCTCTTCAAGAATTATGTCAAGGCATGACATACATCATCAAGTTTGTATGATAGTGTTTGTAACCATTCATCATGTAATCATATAAAGCAACGAAGGACTTTTTACATGATGCTCACATTTGAGATTTTCTAGTAGGTTTGCATTTTCTTCACAATATCACGATATGATGCAAACTATAGTACATGTTCACATATCTCTTAGTGATGCAAGGATGGCATAACATTGTTTATAGCATCACTCAAGTATTTACAACTATGACATAGATATGATTATGGCAGTTCAGCTATGACATAGTGTTTATCAATTCATATTTTTCTCCCCCTTTATCATCAACAAAAAGCATGATAGCATTATCAAGCATATAAAGGAAGTCATGACACATATATCTCTTTATTGTTTTTGCTTGACGGAGGAAAGTCATTTTCCAAAGAGTTTTCATAAGAGTGTACGGGAACATCCCATTTTTAGCATACAACCCGAAAAATGAACTTCTTACATGCATTTGGTTAAAAATATTTGTCACATAACATGTTATTTGATCAAGCGTTGTCAAGGCATGTAATAGTAATAACATTCGAAAAATAATTTTGATGTAGTAACACAATTATTTCAAGTGCAGCATTATATCATATTGCATAGCAGGATTTTTATTTCAGCAAGTGTAGCATCACATGGTAAGATATCAGCTCGTATGATGCAAATTTTTGTTTGATACATGGCATGATAGCAATCATATTAGCAATAGCAACCATATCAATGTCATACTGCTGACTTATCAACTTACATTGGTATGTTGCTTCATATTTTCAAGGCATAGGCTTTTAAACCGTTTCAGTGCAAAAACGGAGATAAACAACAAGAGATGTTTGCAAATATGCTTACACAGACAAAGATAACCATATCAGGGTAACATATGTACAGCATATCAGGTAACCATAAAGACAAAGTCCTTCATGAATAACATAAGGAGTTTACAACATGTCATTTCAAAAACATCAGATGTTTATACAAGCTTATTCATGAGGTGGAAGATTAAAGTGCCTAAGTAAAGAGTCAAATTGTCGATGGATTTGTTGTAGCTCGGTTAGGATTTGATCTTGTCGAAGTTCAAGCCGTTCTTGTCGTTGCTCAAATCGGTCCATCCGAATCCCGATATCTTCGATGGATGATGTGTGAGTTTGCTCAACCGGATGTGTTTCCTCAAAGGGACAGATCGGAGGAGAGTGGGTACTCCTAAAGACTGGGGTTTCCGGCTCTGGTTCAGGTTCAGGTTCAGGCTGAGGGGGATCAGTTCTTCTAGGCATTCTAACCCAGTTACCGTTTCTATAGTGACATCTTAGTCGGTGAAGTAGATTTTTGTTTATTATGCTGAATCTATCTGATTTCATTACTTCTTCTTCTAGTGGTATTTGAATGTCGTAAGCTTTCATTATTCTAGTAATAATTCCATCATATGGGAGCATCATATCTTTCGTAGATAATTCCAACATGTTTTGTTGGATCAGATAGCCAAGACAAATGTCACGTTCTTTCATAATTAGGTACATAATTCCTAATTCCAATTGACTCACTTCATCATGATGGTATTGCTTAGGAAGAATTATACTAGTCATGATATGATGAAGTATCTTAGTGTTAAAGGGCATTAGATGTTCACAACTTTTAGGAATAGATTCTACGTTAGGATTGGCAAGGATTGTTCCTAAGGCTTCAACGTAGGATGTTTCAATAGTTTTTTCATCCCATGATCCTTTAAAGTAAAGTCCTATGCTTTTCATGGGAATACCTATTATATCACAAATGAATCTATCAGTGATTGAAATGTGTTGTCCTAAGAGATAGGTTGATATCCTTTCTTCATCATCTTTTTGCATGTTGTTGTAAAATAATCTAACTAGTCTAGGATAAATGGGTTCGTTGATCTGCAAAATGGGAAGTAGATTTAGGTTTGCAAACCAATGGATAGTCTCTACATCTCTTAGTTCATTCAGATCTACGTATTTTCCCTTATTGATGCTTCTTAGTTCGAAGGAGAGAAATTTTTCAGCATGGTTTTTGGAATCAAAAAGAGTGAGATCAAACTCTTCTACTACTCTCCTCTTTCCCTTGTCCCTTGAGGATCTTCTAGATCCCATTACTACTGCTTTGTGAAATCTTCAAGAGAAGGAAGGATTCTTGATGTTTTGCTCCGAAATAAGAGGTATTTGGAAGGCTTAGAGGAGTGAAATGGGAATGGAGGAGACTTGGAAGAGTAGAGGAGGAAATGGGGGTGAGTTGGGGTCGGTTCCTCAGCCGGCCCTAGCGTGATTTTAAAGGGCAGAGCTGCTGGCGGTTGCACCTCTGGCTGGAGCGGTGCAACCTCTGGCAACCCGTGATGGCTGGAGGTGCAACCGCCAGCTGGAGAGGTGCCACCGCCTGCAGCAGGTGATCACTTAGGATGATTTGATTAGGGAGTCTTTGCCTTGAGGAGAGTTTCAGAGCAATTGATGTTTGTTACATGATTTCGTATGAGTTTTTATTTAAGGTAGAAGCTCTTTGTAAGATAGATTTTTTAACGTGCATACGAATGTTTGTTTGGTGTCCCTTTTAAGATCATGACATGTTTAGTTTCTACAAGAATTAATTCGTAGATGAACAGGTTTTGAAGATCAGGGGGGTATGTGAATTTGGATATCATATGTTTCTAATTGTATCGTATTTGTGATTTCATAGCTTCCACTTGTTACTTAAGCGTTGCGAGTTCCTTTTTGATTCTTGGTTTATGACCATTGAGAGTCAAGGAGCAGAACATTATTTCTTGCTCCGGCCTAGACTTTTAATGTTTTTATAGGAACGGATGATCTTTAGGAACCCATTTGCTTTTGGGTGCCTCATAAATAGATCTACATTTTCTATCATGTTGCATAGAGTTTATCATGGTTCCTTTAGGAACCCAAATCAATTTGTTTGGACTTATTTTCTTGAATGGACAACAATGTGTCTTGTGTCCAGATTTGCAACAAAAGTTGCACTTGGTTTGGTGTTGAACGTGTAAGATGGGGCCTTTTACAAAGGTAGTTGGATTTCGGTGAGGACTCCTCACAAATCCAATCCCACTTCTTTTGGGAGCATGACCCTTGTTTGTAAGGATCATGTTTAATGACTTGCTACCAACCTCGAATTTCTTCAAGGTGTCCTTAAGCAGCAAGTTTTCTTTTTGTATAGTTTCTAAATCATGACATTTGATACATGAGTTTAAACTATCATGATGTTCGACTTTTAACTTATCAAACTCACAAGTAAGATTATCATGTACCCTTTTTAGCAACTTGTATTTTCTATTTATAACTTTGCATTCATCAAATAAATCATGGAAGGCATTTAATAATTCATCGAAAGATAAATCAGCATCTAATAAATCCGTTACCTCCTCTTCGATGGCCATAAAGGCGTAATGAGCAACTTGCTCGGTGTTGGATTCTTCTTCCTCAGATGCGCTCGAATCATCCCATGTTGCTTGGAGCGCCTTCTTCTTTGTTGTTCTTTTCTTGACTTGGGGACAATCACTTTTGTAATGTCCCGGCTTTTTACATTCATAGCAGATCACTTGGTCCTTCTTAGGTTCAAGTTTATTTTTCACATCGTTTTTAAACTTGTTTCTTTTGAAGAATTTTTTAAACTTTCTTGTCAAAAGTGCCAAGTCATCATCACAGTCCTCATCACTTGAGTTTTCTCTCAAGTGGCATTCAGAAGTTTTAAGTGCCATATCCTTCCTGTTCTTTGGAAGGATGTCTTCTTGCTCTTCATGAGCTTTGCAAGTCATTTCGTAGGTCATTAATGACCCGATTAGTTCTTCAAGAGGGAAATTTCGCAGATCTTTTGCCTCTTGAATGGCGGTGACTTTAGGATCCCAACTCTTAGGAAGGGATCTTAGTATCTTATTAACAAGCTCAAAATCCGAAAAGCTCTTTCCGAGTCCTTTTAGACCGTTGACGACATCCGTGAAACGGGTAAACATGTCGCCAATGGTTTCACTCGGTTTCATTCGAAAAAGTTCAAAAGAATGTAGCAACAGATTGATTTTTGACTCTTTCACTCTACTTGTGCCCTCGTGGGTCACTTCAAGTGTGTGCCAAATATCAAAAGCAGTTTCGCAAGTTGAAACACGATTAAACTCGTTTTTATCAAGTGCGCAAAATAAGGCATTCATAGCCTTTGCATTAAGAGCGAAAGCCTTCTTTTCCAAATCGTTCCAATCGATCATTGGAAGAGAAGATTTTGAAAATCCATTTTCAACAAGGTTCCATAGTTCAAAATCCATAGAAATAAGAAAGATCCTCATTCGGGTCTTCCAGTAAGTGTAGTCCGTTCCACTGAACATGGGTGGACGTGTAATCGAATGCCCCTCTTGGTTTCCGGCGTATGTCATCTCTCTTGGGTTTTAATCCTTTAGAGAGTTAACCTTGCTCTGATACCAATTGTTAGGATCAAGAGCACTAAGAGGGGGGGGGGGGGTGAATTAGTGCAGCAGAAATCTTATAATAATTTAAAAACCAAAAGCTGCGTTCGTTCAAAAACTATTATGATGCAAACGCAAATTCTCAGTTTGTATCTAAGTGCAGTTTGCGTCTAAGCGCAGATTGCGTTTAAGCGCAGTTTTGCGTCTAAGCGCAGTTTTGCGTCTAAGCGCAGTTTTGCGTCTAAATGCAGATTTACGTCTAAACGCAGATTTACGTCTAAACGCAGTTTTACGTCTAAACGCAGTTTTACGTCTAAACGCAGTTTTACGTCTAAACGCAGATTTACGTCTAAACGCAGTTTTACGTCTAGACGCAGATTTACGTCTAAACTTTGAAACTCGTTTGTATACTCGCAGAAGGCAGTATGCAGTTGAAATCAAGACGTAAACGTGAACTGAAATCTGATGATTGAGCGAAGAAAGCCGATTTACGTCTGAATGCAGTTTTACGTCTAAATGTTGAAACTCGTTCGTAAAATCGTAGAGGACATATTGCAGTTATTAATAGGATTAAAATGTAAGCGTAAACTGCAAAGAAGCTCGTTCGTAAAAGCACGGAAAACAGTTCTGCAGAATCAAACGTAAACGTAAACTGTAATGTATGAAAATACGAGTTTACGTCTGAATGCAGATTTGGAAGAACAGCACTTAGAACTTGTTCGTGAAAGCGCAGAGAGCAGTAGTGATGAGGGAGGTTTGCAGTAATGATAAAGTGCTCGAAAATAAACGCAAACCAGAGATTTAGAGTGGTTCGGTCAGCCTTGACCTACTCCACTTTTGGCTTCCTCCACCGATGAGGTTGCCGACGTCAACTAGGTGCCTTCCTTCAATGGGCGAAGGCCAAACTTCCCTCTTACAATTTCTCTCCTTTTGACAGGCTTAGGAGACAACCTTTACAGACCTTTCTCTCCTCACTTTACAATCAAAAACTTGAAGAACAGAAGGAGGAGACTTAAAGGCTTTACAACACTTTTGAGCTCTTTAGAATCACAGAAAAGATCACGATTTCGGTATAGGTCTGTATCTTTTCAGTGCTGAATGGGTGGGGTATTTATAGGCCCCAACCCAATTCAAAATTCGAGCTCAAAACGATCAAATCGATCAAATCCCAGAATTCTGGGATCAGGCGGTTGCACCTCTCGACTGGAGAGGTGGCACCGCCTGGCAGAGCTCGAAGACTGAGCTCTGCCGATTGCTTCTCTCTGCCAGAGCTCGAAGACTGAGCTCGATGGTTGCATCACCTGGCAGAGCTCGAAGACTGAGCTTGGTGGTTGCATCACCTGGCAGAGCTCGAAATCTGAGCTCGGTGGTTGCATCACCTGCCAGAGCTCGAAACTGAGCTCAGGCTGATCCACCTCTCTGCCAGAGCTCGAAGACTGAGCTTGGTGAATGCATCACCTGGCAAAGCTCGAGACTGAGCTCAGGCTGATGCACCACTCTGCCAGAGCTCGAAGACTGAGCTCTGTGGTTGCATCGCCTAGCAGAGCTCGGAACTTGAGCTCTGGCGGTGCAACCTCTTGGCTGGGGCGGTTGCACCTCCCAGCCTCGCAGCCCTGGCGGTTGCACCTCCTGGCTAGGGCGGTTGCACCTCCCAACCCCACAGCCCAGGCGGTTGCACCTCCTGGCTGGGGCGGTTGCACCTCCCAACCCCACAGCCCAGGCGGTTGCACCTCCTGGCTGGGGCGGTTGCACCTCCTGGTGCAATCAGGGTCCGAATGGTTCACTCCATTCGGCCCACTTTGAATCTTTTCAGGGGCCCATTTGCCCCAAGATTAAGCTAATGGGATCACCTCCCATTTTCATGCTTAATCATCATGCTAACTACGATTAACTCTAAGACAACTTCTGCAGCTTTGCTCCGATGCGTCAATCGCTTCTTCCGGCGAGTTTCCTGCCAACTTCCGTCGATCAACCGATAACCCTCGGTGATCCTTCTGCGGACATCCGGCATACTCCTGGACTTTGCGACGATCCACTTGGCGAGTTCCGACGAGCTTCGCTTGGCAAGCTTCTGGACTTCTCGGATCTGTTCTCTCTGAACCTCCGACGACCGTCCGAACTTCCGTCGAACTCTCGAACTCCCAACGTGATCATGATCTTGACTCCGGCGCAACTCCTGCTGCTTGTCTTACTCTCATCGTAGTTAATCCTGCACACTTATCTCAACACATAGATTAGATAACAAATGACAATTGACTTCATCATCAAAATCCGAGATTCAACAATTTTCATATTTATTTCTTGTTTTGGGAAAATTTATATTTAATTTTTCTATTATTTAACATATTATTTAGACTAAACATAAATTTTACGGCGTAAAAATATTTATGTGCTGTTTTTGCATGTGATACCTAAAGATTTTTTACAACAAAGAAATTAATCTCTCTATAACTATCATATTATTTTAAAATTACTAAAAATAATGGCATGATCAATGCTTGGTTATATTACTTAACAGTACCTAATCAACATTTTAGCATAAGAACACTTCCACCACATATGACTAATATGACATCATTCTTCGGACCAATTACATCATGTTTGTTATATGCCTTCCGGATTCAATGCAATATGACTCTACCAAGATTGGGAGATGTATAAAATTATTTCGATATTAATGCGTATCTATGAGTGTAATGATCATAGAGTTTATATCATAAAATGTCACCCTTAGATTCTCAAAGATAGTTGAGCTCTTATTCACTTATCTTTAACTATTTCTATTCCCGAGACTACGCTACTATCTCAAATCTTAAATTAACTTACGTGTCATAAGGATTTTATCGGATACATCTTTGACGCATTTGAGATTCAATAGTTCTCGACATCGATAAGAGACAATCACAAAATATGATCTCATTTGGCTCAAAGTTAGCATCTATAAATTAATCAAATTTTGATATAACAACATTGATTATATATGAGTTTAATATCTTACGCATCGGATATATATATATATATATATATATATATATATATATATATATATATATATATATATATATATCTCATTTTAAAGGATATTTTTAAAAATAATTTTTCAAAGAAATCGCTATATAGAAATACTTAAAAATTAAATGTCTCTTTTTTTTAAAGGGTGTTATTGAAATTTTAGAAATAATTCTTAAAAGAAATTGCTACATGTAAATACGTCAAAAGTTAATATGTTTGATTTAACAAAATTCGTGCAGCTCATTTTCATACGAAAAAGGAGATGTTTTTGCATTTGCAGCCAAACGAACTCCTAAGAACAAACCTATTTCGTCCCCACCCAACGCGGCGGCTGAACCGGCGCATGTGATTGCTGTGCACCGAGTTCGGAGACGGGCGTCCGACGCGCACGCGCGTAAGGTGGTCCTGCGTGCGGGAGACGGCAAACTCAACCGGATAAGCACGGGAAAAAGGCGGCCTCGTTTTGTGGGCGGCAAACCGGCGTACGCACGCCCATAGCATATGCGCACCCAGAAACCAGGAGGACACCGGCGAGTCCCGCACGGCTTCCTCAATACCGGGACTGGACTCCCTTTCCCCGGGTTTCATCACCCCCGAAAAGTTCGGCATGAGCCCACGTCATCCCCCCTAAGCCAAGCCTCCGGGTGGAATCGACCGACCTCAGTTGCGTCCGCCCACTGCATGAATTAATTGCTTCATTATTTTACTGTTTATGTGCCGACACCGCCGCAATAGTCTTCGTCCCAACGTGGATTCTGTGCGCCGCGGTCTCATTTAAGTACCGCCGCGGTCTTTTAAAAGATTCCTGCAATCTATTAAAAGATCTAAGTCTTTTTTGTTCCCTGAGATTATTTAGAGTTGAAGCAAACCAAACCCGCTTTCCCACTCTTCGGAAACCGGAGGCACGTCGAAACCCACGGCTGCTTTCCTCCCACACTCTTATAAGCCCTACCCGAGTCTTCCTCCGTCCGCCACTTTCAGCCTCACCTCCCGTAGGTTAATAATAGATTACGTAGGATCGACGCCATGAGGATGAGCTGCAACGGATGCCGGGTGCTGCGCAAGGGGTGCAGCGACAACTGCAGCATCCGGCCTTGCCTGCAGTGGATCAAGAGCTGTGAGTCGCAGGCCAATGCCACCGTCTTCCTCGCCAAGTTCTACGGCCGCGCTGGCCTCTTGAACCTCATCAATGCCGGCCCTGAGCACCTCCGCCCTGGTCAGTAGATTGTTCTGCCACTGCTGGTAGGATTGATTACAAAATCGGTGCTCTGAGTGTGTATGTATTTGGATTTGTTGTTGCAGCGATATTTCGATCTCTGCTGTACGAGGCTTGCGGCCGGATCGTCAACCCGATCTACGGCTCCGTCGGTCTGCTGTGGTCCGGCAGCTGGCAGCTGTGCCAGGCGGCGGTGGAGGCGGTGCTCAAGGGCGCCCCCATCGCCCAGATCCCCATCGAGATGGCGGCCTCCACTCCGGCCCCGCCGCTCAAAGCCTGCGACATCCGCCACGTCTCCAAGGGCTCCGGCGCCGCGCGGGCCGCCGCAGAGCTCCACAAGGTCAAAACGGCCCGATCCCGGTTCAAGCGCTCCGGCGCCAAACCCGCGAAGCCAGCCGCCCCCTTGCCCGACTTCCAGCCCGCCGAGAGCCACGACTCGGCGGCAAGCCACGCGACCGAGCCCGGCCCGGCGAAGGCCGGCGCCAGCGGAGAGGACGGGGAGTGCCGGGAGAACGAGAGCATGTCCTCGGCGGACACCGTGGAGGAGGAGGCGTCGCACGTGAGCCAGGGCGAGCCGGACAGCGCCGAAGAGGACGAGGTTGGTCTGGAGCTCACCCTCGGGTTCGAGCCGGTGTCGCGGCCGACACCGGCTCGACGCGCGCGGTCTGGGGTGGACGGGCGGTGCGACCTCAGCCCCACGGATATGGGTGAGTGCACGGCCGACCTCGGCCTGTCTCTGCCGGCGGCACCATAAGCCAAGCCAAGCCAAGCAGTGATGGATGTGAACAAAGCAGAGATGTGAGTCCTTTGAGCTCCCCTGTTTTCTTGGTTTTCCTGTCCCTATTGTGCAAGAGGATGGAGGAGGCTTATAATTTATTGTTTTCCTTTTTCCTTCTTTGGGTGGTATTTCAGATGGTAGAGGTTAGCTACTTCCATGTGTATAGAAGCTTTGGCCTGAATAGGATCCACTTTGTATACTTCGAAGAAAGAAGAGATCAAAGTTTCTACTTCTGTTTACATCGTGTCTCTTGTTTCTTTATTTGTCCTGAGATGATATTTGCAGAATCCTTTGGGCTCTTCATGGAAAACCCAGCCGAGGAGGAAATCAAATTACTGAAAGAAACAATTCAGTAAAATGGATCCTCACTGACCTTTTGACCTTTCTGGCTATTTTGGAAGAACGTGGAGTCCTTTCCTAGCTTGAAAGATATGGATGGATAGCTAAAACAGCTGGTGTTTGTCGGTTTTGCTCAAAGACAGTGCATGGAATTGGGAAAGAGAGAGAAAAATGGAGGCCAAAAGCCAACAAAAGAGTTGGGAGAGAATAAGCTGCAAGAATGGTTCAAGCCAAAGGTTCTGCACGAAGATGTCCTCTCTCTCTCAGGATTAGAAAACCCTGCCTTTCATGCTTACCGAAGCTGGGGACTATAAATGCTGTGGCTCTCTCTGACATACAAGATAGAATTCCAACACTTTTGTATTCCAAGCAGCCAATCATGAAACATGAGGTTGATGTTTGGCCATCAGTATTTGGAATGCGACTCAGCTGTTGCGAAGCCATTTCTGGGTGCAGGAGACTTTTTGAGATAAAAGGTAGGGCAACTTGCAAGACCAAGTCATGTTGGGGGGGATAACCTTATCCTCCATTAACTCAATTCCATGTTGGTGGTGGTCAATTTTATATATAGAACACTTGGATGGAGTCGAGAAGATACTATCAATGCACCTTGGAATTGATTTGGATATCATCTAAGCGAAATGAAGGATTGGATTGGTTGCATCATTTAATCACCAAGGAAGACTATTTCGAGTGAATGCCATCTGAAATAACGAGAGATGTGTGAGCGAGTTAAAATGGGATAGATCTCAATCTCATATGCACGAATTGAAATAAGCTACATCAATAATAATGGAGTTTTTGGAGCTCCTGTCCACTGTTTTTAGTGGTGTTGCATCTGGTCTCAAGTGGGACTATGATCCTCTTCATTTCGCTGATGGTGTGGATGATTTATGTGTATGAACTATGTAGATTCGAATTTAAAGATATTGTGACATTTTGACTTATGAGATAAAGCCAATTTGTATGACTCCATCGAGTTTAATGCTTCTTGTATCTTACTTCTTTTTCTTTAAGAAATACAAAAATGTTAATAGCCAATTAATTGTAAGAATAAACTATACAATAACAATAGTAAAAGTGATGAGTGGAAACCCACACCACATCATCATTCTGTGGGTCTGATGTTACATTAGTATCAATAAGAATATCTATTCATCTTAACAAGTCAATTGAAGGTAGTACCTTCAGTGTCAATGTGAATTATGATACGTGATGTTTGATGATTCTCCTCTCAAGAATGGTGATACATATATCCATCTCATGAATTAACTTTTGACGATACTTAAAAAAATAAATAAAATTAATCATACGCTTGTTGTGTGTAACACCACTAATTAATCATACGAACAAAATTAAAATTAACTTATAAGAATATGATGAGTATATTATTATTAATTTTAGCTTAATCATTTTATTAATGGTTTAGATCAAACAAAATTGATAGGCTATTTAACCCATCAAACCCCGGGTCATGACATTTGGTATCAAAGCCGACCTAGTATTTAAGTATGGTAAAAGAAATCAATTAGGAAAGGACTATGTGAAGTCATCATTAGCTCACGTCTCACATGTATTATGTTAATATTTAATTTAGGTTATGTTAGCTGAGTCTTGACGAGTTTAGATCAAACGAAGTTGATACACGTTTTGTATATATGATGTAATTCTTATTTTTTAATCCCTTATTCACTTGATGTCAAACATAAGGTAAATGTGTAAGATCTACGTGAACAAATAATACATGCTAAAAAAAGGTCAATTTTTGTAAAATGCAGAGAACAACTTGTGATGCATGCATGGAAGATATTAAACATGGAAACATGACAGTTTGTTTTCCTCATCTCTGAGAGAAGTTTGTGTTTTTTTGTTCTTCAAGCAGGTTGGTAGGTTTTCACGGCCACCCAAATGTGAATTGAACATGGTCTTCACTAGCCAGCTTCGTTGAGAGATGGCTCCTATAAAAGTCATCATTTCTGGTTACAGCAAGTTGTGATGCATGCCACATGAAGAATCTGATGTCCATGAATCCTGCACTTGGATTTCTCTTTTCTGAAACCAAGTGCTAATTTTTATTGGAGAGAAAGTTCAGTCTTTCCTGTAATACCTCGGTTAAGTTTGACATGGATAAAAATTTAGATGGGTATCACATGCATATTATTATTATTATCATAGACTTAACAACTATAGATTAATGGTCCAGACTTAATAAAATAAACACATCCATTATTGTAATAATTGATATCTGACTAACTTAGTATTAATCATATATTAGAAGTCGACAAAGACTTACATTAACTTATAAAAATGTGAGTAGCGTAATGTTATTCAGTTGACGTGAAATTATTTTCGATAGTCAAAAGATCAATCTATTATATTTATACCTTTAAATTAATATATGAATAACTTATTAGTTTATGGATCATATTTAATTAGATATATTATAGATCTAATTGAATTCTGATAATGATTATCAATAAAAAGTAAATTTAATTATAGTAAAATTTCTTAAAAGATAATGTTGATGGGAGGAATTCTCCTAGTTACTTATTCTACACCCTTTACTCTCACATATATATATAGATAAATCTTGTAGGAAGAGAAAAAAAAAATGTGAGTTTAGTTCTCCTTGTAAATCGACATCCTTACGATTTTCGAATCCGACGATGGTATTGTAAATCAAATAAAGATTTTTTTGAATAATATTAAAAGATACGCATCGTAAATATGATTTATTATTATTTGATTTCAATCTTGATATTAAAAAAAATTATATAATATATAATATTTTATGACACTATCGTGTTTTTAGGTTCACAATAGCAAATAGTGGATTCAATTAATCCTTTAGAGTAGATGATTGAAACTACTACACCTCTCCCTTTCTCTACAACCAAATTGGGACGGGATTAGTCCAAATTCAAGAAAATGACAACTTTAATATAGTTATTAGCCACTTGGGATTAATTAGCCGCTATACCTTTAATAAAGCGACGCTACAACAAGAGAGTTGTTTAATTGCTAGTAGTATGAAATGGAGACTCTAATTAAAGCGTCTCTTCGATTGATAGGTTAACGATGGTGATAATTAGGATGGACACATGTGGTGATAACTTCGAATCTTGAAACTCTACTTAGCTAGCCTTGCCAATCTAATGTCCATGTGTTACTTCGTCTCCAACCTCATTTTAATCTCTTCTATCTTAAACCCTTTTCTTTGTTTTTTTTTTTTGATAATAATGAGTGATTGTCGTCATAAAATAATTGACTCATTTACTTGTCAAAAACTTTATACATTGTGTTGATGGAATAACAAGTGATTGTCAAATCTGACTTGATGAAATAATTAACTTATTTATTTATCGAATCTTTATATTCTTATGATGTGGCGCAGATCGAGGTGTTACAATTGATTAAAAAATAGAAATTATGATTATTTAGATTATAAATGATGATACATTAATAGGTATAAAATGATCGTAAATGATGAGTCATCATTAGGTATTCCATATCCAATACTAGGTTTATTGTAATATTATTAATCATGATTTGATTCGACAACATAAATGATGTATTAATTTGATGACCTAAATCACGTGATCTAAATTATTTTAGATAAAATTAATAATAATAGACTCATTATTATGATATTACGATGGTGTATAAGATAAGTTGAAAGTTCAAAACCTCATTGAACCTTTTATGTTTAAAATCTTATTATATGTATTTTATATCTAAATAATATTGATCACAAATGAGACCGGCCACTATAAATGGTCTATCTAAACCTAATATTTATAATTATAAATGGTCTAATACTTACTATAATACATTGGAAAAGGTAAGCCGACGTTTTCCTGTAATTTGCCAAATGAGAAAAAGCAAAAGCATGAGAGAAAGCTTATCGATCCGAATAAAGTAATCCTCTACCTTATGGTATTCCATAGGGTAGCAAACTACAGCCGCCACCTTTCCGTCCGTGGACGACTACCGCTGTAGTCATCCTCGTTACGGAGTTCCAAAAGTGTTAGAGAGAGAGAGAGACGTCTCCATCTCTCGACATCATATTTCACGTCCTTCGTCACTTTCTTTCCTTCGTCCTCTTCTTCAGCGACGAAATGGAGGGGTGCGTGAGAGAGAAAAGGCCACGGCCGACGCAGATCGCAGCGAGTGAGGGAGATGATCAAGAGGAAGAGATGGGGAAGTTCTACGCTGTGCTTGCAAACATCAGAGCAGCGAGAGATGATCTATCGAGGACAACTGCGACCAGGAGGCTGATGAGGGAGGCGGTGCCGCTTTGGAAGCCGAGGTTCGTGATGGAAGACTTCCGCCATGGCAGGGAAGTTGAGAGCTCGGTGGCGGGGGCATCGGATCGTTGGGAACAGAAGACAGGAACTGAGAAGGAAAAGGATGGCGTAGGAGAAGAAGAGAGGAATTTGGATCTCAGTCTCTCTCTCAAATGCTTGTAATTAATCCCACTGCTCCATCACTGAAACGAGGCCTCTCTCACTCGAAATATGTAGTTATCATTCCTCCAATGTGTATGAAGAACCTGCTTTTTTATATTAATTTAAGGTGCATTATACGCGATATTTATGCATCTCTTTCCTGTTTTACATCAGTGCATGATGTCATGACCCCTGCGACGTGCAGTAGCACGTACGCAATACGTGGGCTTATTGGATGGTCTGAGATGGACTGTCCGGCTCGACCACATCATCTGATAGGCCCATGCAATCGTGTCCGGTCATGGCTTGACTTGACCTGTACCAGTTCGAATTATTTTGGATTCACGGGTCTATCCAACCTACTTAAATTAAATCTTAATTATAATTGAAATATATATATATATATAGAAAATAAATACATGAATTGGATGTGATTTGAGTCCATAAAATCGGTAGCTGTTATGCCATTAAAATCTGTCTTGCTTTTCGAAGCACTTATAAAGAAGGAAATGAAATGACTTATGAGCCTACGTCAGAACCAACCGCTCCCGGATTGCGCTGCCACAGTTTTGGCGGGAGCGAGCGACGCAGCTTCGCGCGCTTTCTCTTCACCACCGCGGGAAACGAGACTCAGGGCCCACCCCACCTGCTTCAGTTCCGTGGCCCCCAAACCTTCTCCCCCAATTAGTTATTTCTCGGTCAAATAGGAAAAGAATCGAACGGCCTGATAAAAACATGGGTTGGTGTCGTCGATGCATGCGTGGATGGATGTCATGTCGTTGATGACATGAACGAAACTATATATATATATATATATATATATATACTTTTTTGTATTACCATTCATATATAATTATTATTTAGGGTCCTACGACTAGTTAGAATAAATGATTCAACGGATATGGTTCCTTAGTTAACTAAGTTTCGACTTAGGAATTATCATGAATTATATTATTTGCTTTTCTTTTTGGAAATTCTATTTACAATTGGCTGTCCTGTCCATGGCGTCTTGCGATGGAACTAAAACCCCGTAATTACATGGGAAAAGTGTGGTGTGGTTGGTAGCTCATGCAACTTGTGCTGGAGGAAGGTTGTAGGAGACTGATCCAAAACCTGGGAATTGGGGAGTGAAGCATGTATCGAACCAATTTGGGTTTCAAGTTTTTAGATCTTTGATTAGTTCGGATTCAAATAAAATGAGATTTAAGTATATTATTTTTTGTTTTTCAAGCCACATCTAAAGGTTTGGATGTGACAAAATTAGGTTCATGAGATGCTTGAAGCAGTGTGTGATTACACAATTTGAAAGGGTTAATTCTGATCAAATATATTACCAATTTGATAGGATATGATTAGGATAATGCGGTTTAATTATCTTGTCATATATTTTTCAAAGTTAAAAAATATTATGTTTATTTAGAATAGGTCTCGTTTCAGCTATCCTCCATCATGCCATAAATCCATAAATTTAAATTCAATTCTCAAATTTCATGAGAATTAAATTTAAAGGATACTAACAATTATGATATCCTTTTTTTAATTGATATAATATTTTTTATCTTTAAAAATAATATGATAAAAATAATTAAATATAAGAATATTAAAAATTGACTTGAAATCCGTGGATTACTCATTTAATTTACCAACAACGTTTCCTTAAACCATCGTAATATAATTCTTTTAACTTCTCAATCACGAAATCAACTCATTCAAATTATATGATGTCACCGTAACTTGGTTTCCAAGCATCTCACGGACGGCCGCGATCCTCTCTCAGATCATCGCCGTAATGTCATCAACCTTCTTACCTAATCTTATCACCATCATGCCACCCCCATGCTATCGTGCCTCTACGAACCATAGCATCCATCAATGTTATTATCTATACGTGTTCATCGTTTACTCCCATGGAACACCTGACATAACACCTCCCTTCTGGGACCCAAATATACTCGGAAGGAATGTATCTCAGCGAGTAGCACGGTAACGAGTACGACAAAGCCTTAACATTTGCCGTCGTGCTTCGTGTCGTGCCTATAACGCACTCCCTCGACCACTTCCGAGACGGTGCAGAGGAGAGTAAAAAGGAGGTCCGTTTTCTATTCTTTCGACCACTGCTACTAGACCGTCGTCCTGTTGGGTCTTCCTTCTCTTGCTTCCTCTTGTGGACGCTCCGGTGAACAAAGCAGAGTAGGATAGCAAGAGCAGATAGAAGGGGATTTATGTGGGCGGTTGCCGTACCCCTATTGGTCTTCTTCCGCTTCCTGTTATCCGCAAACGAAGGACAACCAGTTCTCGAGAGGTTTGGCCGTCCTTCTTCTTCTTCGGCAGTGTGCATGAAACAGAGGCTTCTGTGCCTGGTCTCCATGCGCTTCATGCACATCTGGTATAGATCTACGTGAAAAGCAGTCTCTTATACTCACCAGTTTTGTTGTGTTGATGGTATTGAGATGTTCACCCGAATGCTTTGATCTTGCAGGGCTGGTTTTGGTTTCGGAGTGAAGTATTTCGGTTTCCTGCACATAGATCGGTGTTCCATCCTTGCCCTCACATAACAGCAGGAGTTTCTTTCAAGGTGCCGTATTCTTCGCGTTCAGAGTCTCGAATTGACGCTGGTTGTAGTTCTGTTGCAAAGAAGAAAGGTGAAGGATGTTTGCTCTGTGCGAAGGCAGGACGAGGAGGAAGAGGAAAACGAAGAGATTGGATCGGTTGGACTCGTCCGATTCCGATCGGATGAAGAAATCGCAAGGATTGTCATCTTTCCGGCCCAATTCCAGGAAGCATTTGAACGGCCTGATCGGGTCGGGGAAGGCCGCTAGAAAGGTTCGCATATTTTTTGCCGACCCGGACGCCACGGACACCTCCTGCAGCGAAGACGAGGAGGACAAGTTTGGGACCGAATCGAAGAAGAGGAAGCGAGTACTGTACGAGATTCCTTTGTCCCCTGCAGCTAAAACCCTAGAGATCCAAAGGGTATCACAGCATAGGGCGCCGAAATCGCTAACGTCGTCCACCTCAGCCGCTTCGGGGAGGTATAAGGGTGTCCGTCAGAGGCGGTGGGGGAAGTGGGCGGCGGAGATCAGAGACCCCATCCGCGGCGTCCGCCTCTGGCTCGGAACCTACGCTACCGCCGAGGCAGCGGCCGAAGTGTACCGGGCGGCCGCGAGGCGTATCGAGGAGGAGAAGCGCAGCCTGCTCCACCATCGCCACGGGCCTTCCAATGACAGTGCAGGGTCTGTCTCGTCCTCCTGCATGTCGGCACCCGCCGGGGTACCACCCTCCCCATCCTCCGTCCTCGACATCTCCTTGGCCGCCAAGCCCAAGGGGAGACCCGCCGCGGAATTGTTGGAGGAGCTCTCGATGCCGGAAATGGAGTTTGGGCTCGACGAGGAGCCCTTCTTGGTAGGCGAACTCGGCGAGGATGTGATCGGCCTCAATGATCTGCCGCTCAGTGAGCACCAGTTCGACGGTGACGATTTCTCCTTCCTCGATTCCTAGTCGGAGCCCCCAAAACGGTTCAAGATTAAAAGCGTATGCCATTTCGTCTGCGGATGGCAGTTAAGTAATTATGTAAACATGATTTATGAAGGAGTACGTACGTGTTCATGTCTTAGCTCTAAGAATTAGTCGTAGTTAAGTTAGATGTCGTTGGCGATTTCTCTCAAATAAATGTATTCCAAGGTCCGATTTCAGTGGGAATCTTTGGTATCATCT
Organism: Musa acuminata AAA Group; assembly: GCF_036884655.1. Classification (NCBI taxonomy): domain Eukaryota; kingdom Viridiplantae; phylum Streptophyta; class Magnoliopsida; order Zingiberales; family Musaceae; genus Musa; species Musa acuminata. The sequence continues at coordinate 5,222,969 of NC_088352.1, forward strand.
GCCGGGCTTGTCAAGTACTTATAAACCCAATCTTTGCTATGATTGGGTTTATGAATTTTAATAATGTTATATATTTATACTTAATTAATTTTAGATCCGTATATGTTTATACTTTTATCTGATATCGAATGCTGTTAAGAAAGATAAAAGATCCGGAAACTTTTGAACCATATCTAGTTCCTGTGGGCGATGGGTTTTATTATATGCAATCTTATTGGGTCGGGTCGAGCTTTGAGTTTGGGTGGGACGTTATGTGGCTCCGAACGTTCAACCCTGTTTGGTTTGGCTGCGTTTGTTTGATATCGGGATGAGGGTTGGTTGTTCGACTGTATGCGTGTCTTTTTCTTTTATTATTTTTTTCTGTGTCAAATAAAAGAAAATAAAAGGATTAGGTGGAGGGGAAGTGCGCCGGAGCGGTCGAAGAATGGCAACGGGAGGCAATCTGAAGGGCGTGGCGATCGTCAGCGGCGGCGACGCCGTCCGAGGTTCTCTTCACTTCATCCACGACACGTCCACCGGTCGGCGGTTGCTACGCTCGGATAGATTTCTTGGAATCCTCATGCTGCCGTCTCCTCTCCTCCCTCATTCTCTCCTCTTTCGTGGTCGTTTTCTACCTGCAGGGCACACGCATGTGAGGGGGAGGATCAGCGGACTCGCGCCTGGTCTCCATGGCTTCCACATCCATTCTTTTGGTGATACCACCAACGGCTGCAACTCCACTGGTAACCCTCGAATCTCTTTCTCCTCAATCTTTTCTTATTCTTTTTGTTCTTTTGTTGCTGCGAATTGATCGTTTGTAGCAGAAGAACTTGTGAAGAGGGAACCTTCTATAAAAGCCAAATACAAAAAAATCTCCATGTGTTAAGTTCAATCATGCTTATTGGTGATGGATTAACTAGCTTAATCCTGATGAAAAAAGCGAGATGATTTGTGGTTAATAGATAGATAATTATATACAAGCTCAAATAAGTACCACTCCTTGGAGACACTCTTTTTTCAAGTTATTGTTTCCTTTCATGCTTTTAATGAGATCTTCTGAACTTCTATTCATAAGATAAACATTTCTGTCAAAATGAATTGGTACTGAGGAAGTTACCCAAGTTTTTTATAGACTTGGCCTAACCTGACCTGTTTCACTGGAGCTGCTGAGTTGCTTCAAGTCTGACAAGGCAGTCTTTTAGGAAGAGACAATTAGCTACTACTATCCCTGCCAAATTTCCCTATTAACTTTCACTATTAGAAGCGATTAAATTCATTATAACAAAGAAAGGTCACGAGTTTCAAGTGAAGCAAAGGCATATACTCAGTAACCAGAATGATAGAGCCTAGGTTTGGGCTGGTTTAGTGAATCCTTTCTGTTTGTCCAACTCCATCTACGACTATTTCCTTATTATTGATAGTTTGGTGCTATTGTTCTTGTCCTAAAGAATTAGTTTTGAAACATACCACTGTCTATCAATATTTAACCCTCTGGCAGGTCTAAATCATAATCAGGTAAAAGGAAGGAGCATTATAAATTTAACACTGTCAGTTTGGTGAAACTTTAAACTTCAGCCTCCTTAAAGCATATGGCCATATGACATATTCATAACACTTAAATACATTGAGTACTTGACTCGATACATACGTGGGTAGTTCCGAAAGTCTAAATTTGGCATTACCCTAGAAAAGAATGTCAATGTTGAAGTCTCATGAATTTTTTTTCCGTCCAAAGACTTTGAAGTCTGAAAAGGGTGCTTGAAGATAGATTGTAAAAAAATATATGGTGTGAACAAAAAACTCAAGTACTTTGTGGTGAATAAGGGGAAGTGCCAAGTACCATTTAGGTGACTAAAGAAATGGAAGGGGAATTGTGGTGCTTTGGGATGTTATAGGTTGACTCATTGGAGGCAACCTTGGTTATTGGAAATTTGATGATAATTTATAATTAGGTTAAGAGAAAATTTTAACGGAAACTAATAATTAGGTGAACTGAAGAACCTTGTCTTGGTTATCTATTTTCAATGATGCTAATAAAACAATTGTAGTTATTTGGTGTATACAGGGTAAAGGAGAAATCTCTGGATATCGTGTTAGTGGCAAATGACTTCTCCTTGTTGTCATGCAGGACCTCATTTTAATCCGCTGAATAAATCTCATGGGGCTCCACGTGATGAGGAACGACATGCGGGTGACCTGGGAAACATTGTAGCCAACCAAGATGGTCAGTGCCTAAAAATATTGTGTATTACCATACAGCATTATGATGACATCATGGAATATGGTTGTTGCAGGAGTAGCTGAAGTATACTTGAAAGATCTACAGGTTTTGCTGTCTCAACCAATAACTTTTGGATATTGATTTTGACAGTCTCCAGAAATTTAATGAAAATTTCGTTGGTTAATCTTTTTCCTTTTTTTCAAGATTCCTTTATGCGGACCAAATTCGGTTCTGGGAAGGGCAGTCGTGGTTCATGCTGATCCTGATGACCTAGGCAGAGGTATAGAAATTGTGTTTAACATAAAAATTTCTGATATCCAAAAATTGTGAAACTAGATTTTGCTTGCATATAATTTGAAGAACAAATACCTCTTGACCTTATCTAGTTTGAAGAATAATTAGAACTAGAATGCTCAAAGTAAATTAGTTCCACAGAATGTCCCCAGGTAATTTAGTGCTTTTGTTGCACATCAGACATCTCACATCAACACAAACTCTACCTAGAAATGGACTGATTTATAAGTTATAACTGCACTTAGAAATGGACTAATTTCACTTGCATCAAAGTGTGTTAGATTCCATTTGGTATATATACATTCTATCATTTGCATGTGTTTTCGGTTATTACAGTTTTAATGTTCATTACTCTCTTCTCTTTACTGTTTGCCACTTTGATTGATTAAATGGTAGTGAAATTTGTGTCAATATTCATAAGAGAGGGGCTTTCACACTTAGTCTAATACTTGCATAAAATAGCCATCGTAGGCTTTTAACCAGGTTGATATGCAAGATATGATAGTAATTTATATATTAAACATGGCAGTTGAGTCATATCTGCTAGTTACAGATTGTCCATTGCAGAATACATGTCAGACATGTGATGAATGTTATATTTACTTGCATTTCTCCAAGTTGCAGGTGGTCACCAACTCAGTAAATCCACTGGTAATGCGGGCGCCAGAATCGGATGCGGTGATACATCCGCCCATTATTGCATTGCATATGCACTTGGTTTTATTTCTCTATGAAAAACCTTATTTGCACATATTGCTCTCCAGGAATCATTGGTCTTCAGTCGGCAGTTTGATGATGGTTTATACATATGCACGAACCACTGTCGTGGCTTCTCTCTACTGCCTTTAGAAGACGCAAAACAATTACCATGGGCCAGCCGGTACTTGTGAATAAGTAAACTGAAACATGCTCGTAAAATTTCATAGACCTCTTGTAATGATGAGCATATTGATTACTGCTGCAACTTAAGTTCAAGAAATTGCAAGTTAATGGCTTGGAACTCGATGCTTCTTGTCTCAGTTATGATCTTTTACTTACAGCTAGTCATCTTGTTGCAAAAAATTATATTGGAGCTTCAAACCAATGAATTCCAGGCTATGGTTTTTTGGTTATGACTAATTTGGTAGCCATATATTGATTTGAATTGTTCACTCACCAATTTAAACGTGTTGACTGGATGAGACTGGGAGTAGGCCATCAACACCGGGAGAGATGGGTGGCATAGTCATTTGACCGACCATTGGCCAGTCCAATATGTTGTTGATTTTATATATATATATATATATATATATATCAGAAAAATATTCTACTATAGTTACTATTTTTATTTTTCTTTTGAAATTATTTGAAGTGTTTTGAAAAAAAGATTTATCACATTTACTCGACTTGCCACTCTAATCATCTCACTGTTGCCCAACCGCAACTCAATCTTCGTGCTGGTCAACGTGGCTCCTTTGGCGCCTTTTTGATGTTCGTTTATATCGAGTGTCGCTGCTGTAGCCCGAGTCAGCGCTCTCAACTCTATCGCTTCTTTGAACGCGATCCGCGCGGGCAACCACGCGTTCATCGGCTCCCATAGCATCTACCGTTCTACACCATCCGACTCCGTCAACTCCTCCATGCCGAAAGCGTAGCCACCTCCCTCCGCCACCTTATAAGAGCCCCGGCCCTGCAGCCCTATCCATCCTCGCAACCGAAGCAACCCACACCTTCCACCATACCCAACCAACCAAGCTCAAGCCCCTAACGCAGCAGCAATGGCGGAGACCAAGACGGCTGTGGTTGCTTTCCTCCTCGTCGCCCTCCTCGTGGCGTCGGCTGCCCCCTCCGCGAGCGGCTTCTGCTTCCCCGACTGCTACGACCGCTGCGCCAACGGCAAGGTCGGCAACGTGCCCTGCGCCACCATGTGCGCCCAGGCCTGCATCGTGCCCAGGGTCCTTCCCGACGGCAGAGACCCGACCATGATGCAGCCCGGCGGCAACTACTAATAACTTGGAAAGAAAGATGAAGAAGAAGATAGTCGTGGTCCCAATCTTTGCCATGTTGTTAGGCACATGTGATGTGTGCTCTAACAGTAGGAATGCTTATTAATAATCGTCAATTATTATTATTATTATTATTATTATTATTATTATAATACTACGTGAATTTTGGGACACTAGTCAGTTTCCACATTCTTCGGTTGTTTTCTGTAACGATGTGGAGATTGACTGTAAGCTTTTTTTCCTGAAATATATGCATGTGTTCTTTTGTGCTAAGTTATATGATAGTTCTAATGGATCTATCTACGCTCCAAAGAAGACAAATCCATTTCCTGCCAGCAGAGACCAAGCATGGATAGCATCAACTTCGTCCAAGAGCTCTGCAATCCCCTCACCTTCTTCTCATGCTCCTAGTTTGCTTTCATTTCATTCAGATTACATGACTCTGCGATCCTTTTTGCTACAAAAATTGGATCGGATTCCAACTGCACTCGGTGCATTGAGACAGATTCATCTGCCAAGAGCAACAATTCCCATTGATGACAGCTCTGGCAGAGGCAATCATAGATAAAAGTGGTGCCATCTTGCAATCTATGATGATGATGATGATGATGATGATTGTCCTGTTCATGAGATCTGGAAGCAATGCATTTTCTCAAGGCCATTCTCTCTCTCTCTCTCTCTCTCTCTCTCTCTCTCTCTCTCTCTCTCTCTGAGAGTTGCCTTACAACTCTCTACTGAGAGATGACACACCACGTCATGAACCCTATTCACGTCCGTGATATCTAATTGTTTAGAACGTATGACACACCAGTCTCTGCAAAATAACCAAACGCAGTGGGTTCCTCTGTTGTCTTGTCTGGCATGGGAAATCTGGCATCGACGCAGGAGCTCAATCCCAAGCCTTGGGATTGTCGATGGAACTTGTGCCACTGTCATTACAGGTGCTTCATGTGCGAGAACTCATCCTCTAACTTTTTTTCTAATGCAACTTTTCCTCTCGTGTGAAGCTTGGCAATGGCTTTGACTCGACCTATGTTCTGTGTCGTTGTTGTTTTCTTCCTATCTTTCTCTTTCTTGTTTGTCCAGATAATTGAAATCGTCTCCGTTTTGCTTTTGTTTGTGTGGAATGTGGCGGAGAAGTTCTGCAACGATGCCTGCGTGGAGCGGTTTCTCAGTTCCAAGGGCGGCAGCGTGAAGAAGAAGACGGCGAAGCAGCTCAGAACCGCCCCTTCTTCCAGAGACAACATTGGAACTGGTAGCTTCCATTTTACTCTCTCTTTCCATATCGTTCCATTGTTGAAATAATTTGTATTATTCAGTGTTACTGATTTGAAGCATATTAATGATTGACAAATAGTTGTATTCCTAAAAATAGAGACACGCTCTATCATGTCAGCTAAATAATTATATTTGCTAACTATTTATGATTCACCTATGTTTTGATAAGCATATTATTATCAGTTTTTATTTTATCAGAAATAAAATTGTCAGACATCAGTTATATATATCTCACGTTCATACATATTTTCAATTAGGATATTCTCTCGTAAACTCACAAGGTGTTTCACTCGTATCATTTCAAGATATACATCCACGGCAAAAGCTTAATCTTATAAGGGCATGATAAACGATCACTAATCAAAACAAATCAAGAATCTCTTTTAGGAGTAAGGATATAAATGATTAATAAACAATTATATTTTTAATAAGTCCTAATTAATCTATGATTTAAGGATTAATTATCTTGATTCATATAGATAAATGATAGAGAATCAATAAATATATGACTCCACAATGAATTTACACGATATAATTTATATTACTATAATGAGTGTAATAACAGTTTTTATTGATATAAAAAAGAATACAATTATAAAAATTTTAAATCAAATTAATGTGTTACAAAGATTGGAACCCATGTTTATTGGGTTTAAAACGAAAAATTCAACCTCTACACCATGAGGTAGATTTATGTTATAAGCTTATTTTTTATATACCTAACCAATTAAAAAACCGACAAATCGTTGATTCAAATCGAACTATGACCAAAGGTAGCTTTATCTTTATCATCTCCATCAATCTATTAACCCTTTAAGTATTACGAGATGAAAACAACTTAAATATTAAAGTTTGATTCTTTTATAAATATGATAGGTATTTTTAGATTTTGATGAATAAGAAATACTTTAATACTCAAAAGATAAAGTAAAAAGTAAATTCTTTAGAGTGTAGGTAAAAATGTGCACTTATACTTAGTGTGAAGAATTTAATTTTTCTTCATAAATAGACATGATAAATATTAAAAACCACATATATCGATTTTATGATATATTATTTAATTAAACTCTGAATTTTCTTTCTCCCTCTTCAACAATATATATATATATATATATATATATATATATATATATATATATATATATATATATACAATGCATTTTCTGTCACAACCCTTTTATCTCAAAGCTCCCCCCACCAGCATTAGGAGGAGGCTCAGAAGAATCTAAAGCTGACGCATCGCTTCTCCGTCACAACGTAAACAATCCCTTTTCTTTAGGAAAAGAACCGATAAAATAGTCGAACGCGGTGTCGAGTCACGTTTCCGGCGTGCAACACGTTTCGACGAGGCCAACTACCGTCACGACAGTGCGTGCGTATTGAACGCACGTGCAATCGACGCGGAATGATCCGACCTAATCCGCGCCTCTTGTCGTGTCTCACGCCACCACCTGTGGTGACTTTAAATACGACGCTTCCCCTTGCCGCATCTCGTCCTCTGCTTCTTCCTCCTCCTCCTCCTTTTCCTCTTGCTGCAGCCCGCGAGATGGAGATTTGTGGCTCTCGATCCCCATTCGACTGCCTTCTATTAGGTAAACTCCATCATTTTTAGCTCTTTGTACTCTGTATCCATACATGCGTCTTACAGAACTGTTTTCTGAAGATCTTGATGACACCTTGTACTCCCCCACAATCGGCATCGGACAAGCCTGCAAAAGGAACATCGAAGGTACTATATGTCTGTATCATCAGATGCTTCGTTCCGCGTGTTCCGTCAAAATTGCTGATCGATGATGGTTTGTTCTTTAGAGTTTCTTGCCGGCAAATGCGGTGTGTCAGCGGAGCGAGCTTGCTCCCTCCGCGTCGAGCACTTCCGAAACCACGGCAGCTCGCTCGCAGGCCTCCTCGTATGGCCTTCACCTCTCTCTGCTCGTCATTGACACTTCGTTTTGCTTGCCCTTTCTGTTGACGTTGGCTCGAATCGTTGCAGGATCTCGGTCACGACGTGCACCCCGACGAGTACCACAGGTCTGTTCCGACTCCAATCTCCTTGTTGCGGATAATACACAACGGAGCAGCAGGGAACACACCTGATTCTGTTCTTGGCAATCTTTCTTTCATGGTTTCAGCTTCGTTCATGGGAGGTTGCCGTACGAGCTGATCCAACCTGAGGCGGAGCTGCGGGAGCTTCTCGGCAGCATCACCCAGCCCAAGATCGTAAGCTCTCGAGCTTGACTTGGAACTCCGCGAGCCGCTCCGTAGCATACACTAATCGTCTGATGGATTTCATCCGGGTGATGTCGCAGCTGTTCACGAACTCGGATAGGCAGCACGCGAAGCGGGCGCTGCAGAGGTTAGGCATCGAGGAAGAGTGCTTCCACCGCATCATCTGCTTCGAGACGATGAACCCCCACCTCTTTGGGGACGAGAGAGAAGATTCGAAGACTCCGGAGGTGGTCCTTAAGCCCTCAGCTAAGGCAATGGAGACGGCCGTGCGGCTCGCTGGCTTTCCTCCCCACCGCACGGTAAGGAGAGCAGACAATTTCTCAAACAAAGCCTCCAAACCAACTCATTAAACTGCTGCACGCAAAAATGCTCCTCCATCAATATCTCCAAGGACGAACAAACATAATAACCACTGACATACTCGATAAAACCTCTCGATGTTTATCTTAATTTAGAATTGTGGGCTCGATAAAGAATCGAATCTATATACCAATAATTCAAATAGATTCGAGAGAGTTTTAACGAATATACTTGGGATCTTTTCTTTTTATAGTATTTGATTGAGATTTTGATCATAAATGTAAACATGAAATCATACTCCCAACTCGTAGAATATGAAGTGTTATTATTATTATTAAATGTTTAAAATCGTTGTCCTTTTGTGTGGAGCAGCTGTTCGTAGATGACAGCGAGAGGAACATTGCAGCAGGCAAAGCAATTGGCCTTCGAACCGCTTTGGTAAATGACATCCCTGCAGTCTCCCTTTCCCTATCAAACATTACGTAGGCTTGTGTGCCACGATCTCTTGTTTTACATGTGAAGGTTGGAAAGCGTGAGAAGACGAAGGAAGCGGACTACTTGTTGGATAACATCTGTGCGTTGAGGCAACTCATACCGGAGATTTGGGGAGAGCAGGAAAAGGTGGAGGCAGGTGGAGAGCACGGGGTGACGACGACAACAACAACGAGGCCTGAATTGGATTCCATTAGAGCAACCACCATAATTGGGGCATAGTCACGGCGCTGCTGCTGCTGCTGCTGCTGCTGCTGCTGCTGCTGCGTCGCCATCACTCGTCGTCAGCTGTACTCCTGCAAATAATGCTCCAATTAGTAATCTAATCTTCCTTGTGCGTTGCTGACTGGATGTACATGTCTTATGCCTCCAAGCCTTGCGACGGCTGTGTACATGTATAGATATAATACATCCAACTGTTGCATTCCACACATCGATTCTGGCTGTCATTATCTCCACTCGTAAAATGTCTACAGATCGATGGACATCAGTGACGGAATTGTTTGAACTTGACGTGACATGTTGCGTAGGTCATTGGTCTTTGAACTCTCGATCTCATCTTAGCACTAATGAGTCGGATTGGAAGTTTTGATTTATATATCAACAGGTCACCATCTTGGAGTGATTTGGCTGCCAAAATTTGATTTGCCACTAAAATTATGAGTAAGAAGACTACACGGAACAAAGAACCTCATCAAGAATTCAACGATGGGTCTTAGGTCTGTGAGAAACAACAGATGGGATTTCAGGGGTGATTCGTCTGCCATAATGATTTAATTCCATTTGCGGACTAAATAACTGCTAATAAAATATATGCTCCAATAATGAAGTATTTAACCATCCTCAGATCAACAATCAGCCACTGTAACATTCATAAAGAACCAATATAATCCTCTTCTCATGATACACAAAATAAGATTAAATTCATATTTGGTTACTCGGTCACTGCCATCTTCGATAATAAACATGATACAGATACGCATCTCATTTGCAGGAGAACCCTGGAGAGCTTAAATTCCAAATGTTTATTACAAGCTCATAGCTGTGACTAATTTATACCATTTCACAGTTGAATATATACGGTTTCGTGATTAATTTTTTATGTAAAGTTTGTGTAGGTACATTTCAGCCGATACAGTCAAACTCCATAAATGAAGCACATCATCTTGACTCCAGCACTCATGTATCTCTGTTTTGCTGTTCCCACCTAAGATCTTCGGTGAACTGCAGCATGGCAGCCCTCGGATCACCATCCGAAACAGACAGGTAGTATTCTGCAGTTCCATCATCCACTTGCATGCTTCGCTTCACGGAATTGAAAATTTTCCTTTTGCCTCTCTCGGTAATTGTCCTGTTTGCTGGATAGCCAGCTTTTCCATCAGGACCGCCTTCCAGATACAGCACCGCGACTTCTCTTTTTGCATGTTCATCCAACTCAATGTAGCAGGTGCTGTTAAGAAGAAGCTCTGGTTTGCTAATGGGGATCAGCAGTCTCTCCCTCGAGTATATACCATGGTCACTCATCATATTGTTTAATCGTCTGATGTCCATAACCTACATATGGACCAGATTCGTGACAATAAGATAAATCTTTCCTCCACGCCAAAAGGAATAATACAAACATGCTACAAAAATATTCATAAAAAGTTTCAGAAGATAAGAGCAAATTTCAGCAGTACCGATGGTAAACAAGGAATAGGAAGGAAACAAGAAGAATAGCAAAACAAAAATGTCTCCTAGATCAAGTTAGCTGTACCATGAAATATAAATGTAAAGCAGCAGACTTGTCTAGTGCAACTTTAAGTTGTGCATCTATGTATTTACTGGAAAAACAAAAATATTATTGATACCAACCCATTCCATTAATATAGAAAGAAGAAGACTCATCGAGTTCGATAGTTGGAAGGTCCGGGTTTATCCTTGTGGAACATGTCTTCTGTAACTGATGCTATAAACATGCGTAGTTAACAAATGACATGTCTGAAACAAAAGCTTATTCAATCAACCTTCAGCAAATTTATGCATACAATGAGTAGGAAGTAGTCAGTCCTAAAAGCAGAAATCTGTTTATTTCATTTACAAAGCAGAAACCTCTTATCATCTCTTACTGCATCTGCAGGGAAAAAAATGAAATATTCTCCCTTTGGTGGAGAAGATGTTTATACCGCAGAAAGGCTATGTCAGAACTCAAAACACCAGCCCTGCATCAGTGTGGTAACTCCTTGACAATGACCTAAGTAACAAAGAGCAGGTACAAGGCAAAATACAGGTTCTCAACCAGACTCACTCTAGAGAACATTTAGAGAACTTTTCATAAGGACATGACATGGAGCACTTGTTAGCCTGCAGCAACATGAAACCAACCTGCCAAGGCACAATCCAAGGTCTGAGTACTAGTTCTTATTTGGCTGCAATTCAGTTCAAATCCCCAAACCATTGCTAACTTCAATCTACTTGCAAACGTTGATTTACATGACAGAAAAGTTAAGCAGACATAAAAGGCTATGACCACAAGTAGGAAACTTATGTTACTGGGTGTAGAAAACACATTCAACCAGGAAGCATCTGTATAAACCCAGCCTTGATGGCTGCTTTAAAAGTAACTGAATTTCTTAGAAAAAGAAAGAAAGAAAGAAAGAAAAATAAAACTTCTAATTCCCAAGAGTCTTTTATGAGACTTGAAACTGACATCATCTGCTGGTTATTGAATCATCACCCTTTACTAATCCTAGTTACACCTTCACAATAATTCCATCAAAACCATTTATCTCACAAAAAAATGATACAAATGTATTTACCAATATGGTGCTTTTGGCCAAAGATCATCCAGTTTTCAACTAGATATATTATGTGTGGCCTACAAAATCCTCGTTCGTACTACCTCGAGAAATAACTTCTCATGATGGACTTAAGTGCCAATAGATATACCAACATAATATCAAAAAAGGAACTTATGTCAATCAACTCATTATCAATTGGCACATGTCATGCTGTTACATTACTAGCATGCCCATATTTCATGAACTTTAATACGTTGATTCGTCCTATTAGAAGTCCATCTACTAACTGCACAAGTTCTTAGTCATGCTTGTATTGCAACTATCCTCAGAAGGTGCACCAGAAACCAAGTAGATGAACGAATAACTACGTATTAAAGCAAGCTTTATTACAACCAAAATCAAATATTTCCAAGATGGAAAAAATTCCAGATGGAGTACATCAAAATTTCAGATTATTTCCTAAAGAAAGCTTTATTATTTTTAATACTCCGAAATTAAATATCTTTCAAGTTTTCACGCGATTTAGGAGTCGGACTGTATGGTACACACAAAGGCAACTCAAAATTCCTCTATTATTACACACAATGGATGGCAATTACAATGAACAAATAATGACCATTTACTTGTTTCCTTTCCTACACTTCTCAATAGACTTGATCATTTCTGGAGCCAATTAAATTTTGAGACACATGCTTCAGACAATACCAGTTTGGAAACAATTAACCTTAAACAAACTCAACCTGTAGGCCAACATGGAGTGCAGACACCATTCAGTAAATAAACCAAAATGTAACCGTTCATCTTTGCATCAACCAGGCACAATGATATCACTGGTTGCAACCAATGACACTTTTACAATATCAATGACAATTCTGTGAGCTTCAACCTCATCCAAGATTGTGCTTGATCATCAACCTTGAAGCTTAAGATACAAGAATCTAAAATTTCCATGTGGATGAGTCGCTTAAGAAGCATGCATCTCAAGTTTAAACATAACTGCTGATAGGGTGAAGTGTCAATTAATAGAGGGCAAGACGAGGTATGTCAGTTTGCATTCACAATATCCACGAACCCAAAAAACTCCTCTTTTTTTCTTTCCTCCTAATTCTATGGGGTGAAGATCATATAACTGATCAATCCATTACAACCCAATCTTCCACGGACCACAGATCGCCTATAGAGGAGGAGAACAGAAGAGCCCAAGGAGGACAATACCTGGACGGAGTACCTCAGGGCGAGGCCGGGGACGGTATCGCCGCGACGGAGGCGGTGGGAGATAGCGAAGCGGTCGAGGCCGGGGTGACGCCAGAAGGCGACGGAGGACGGCTCGCCGAGGACCCGGCGCACCTTCCAGGGCTCCCGGAAGGCCCACTCCTTCATCTCGCGATCTGATGCAACGGCGCGCCACATTCGGCAGACGCACGCCGATCGGGCGAGATCGCCCGGCGGCAGTAGCTCCAGGATCGCCCGGAGGAGATCCGGGGAGCCGAGGGCCGAGAAGTTGGAGTTCATGGGGGAGAGCAACCCTTCGGAGTAGGAGGACGAGGAGGAGAGAGATAGATCAGGGTTAAGGTCAAGGTCGGAGATAGGGGCGAGGAGTTGCTTGAGGACGTCTTCGTCCTCGTCTCCTCCACAGCGTCCCATGGAGGGGGTGGATGAGACGAGGGCGAAGCTTGACCGGATGGTAAGGCTGGAGGATCTCGTGCGTTTCCCCTCCCGGGATTGGAAACGGGTGGTGCTTTTTAAAACAGGAAACAGATCGCGTTCTAGATTTTTGTTTCGTGAAACAAATTTAGGTAACGAGTTCGCCTTTTCTCGCATTCAATCAGGATGCGGTTCGCGAATCTCAAAGTATACGCGTTGCGTATTTCTGATTTTTTTTCTTGAGGTATTTCGAAGATAATAATGAACTTATTTCTTGTATTTTAAGTTTAGAATGTCAATTTTAGACCCAATCTATAGATTTAGATTGGATCAGAATTGACTAACTTTAACAGGCATTGATGAGACAGGAGTCGTGTAAATCAATCGTCGATAGAAGGGAGAAGAAAAGAGGGAGAGACTATGAACAGAGGACTTTGGAACTTATCATGTAGCAGAAGACCTTATTAACAAAGGTCACATGGTGTTGATGGTCTTTAAATCATTATGTACAGTGAAAATTATGTTTTAAACAGTGATTAAATGCATTTATTTCCTTAATTACTTTCTACATCGCGGGTTAGGCCTTCAAAACATTGTATTAGTCATTCACTTTCCCTCATATATGAGAGATTCTGCTCCGTTATCATTTTAATTTTTTATTCTGATTAAAAAATTAGGAAATCAAACAATGAAAGATTACTTTGTGTGGCACAGATTTCAATTAGTAGGTCATGTGAATGACATGATCACCTTGAGCACATTGTGAATTAGGTGTCTTCTCGAACTGGAAGTATGAGAATCTACCGATTATGGCTGCACTTTTTTCTTTTTTTATATCTTGGATGATTCCTCCACCAAATGCCCGTTTGTTTCACTGCATGCAGTCAATTATGGGGCATTAATCCATGTATAGATGCACTACGCAAGCAACACAATAGAGCAGGTGAATCAACGATGGAATGCGAGGGCTGACATGTACGTGTATCCAAGGAAACCCAGCGGCGCATCGAGCTCATCCGACACCCATTACAAGTTTGCTTATACCACCACGACACAATCCAAAACAGCACCGGGAGGAGCGAGTTATTTGGCAAGTCTTCGGTGTATGTGAGGTTTGTATGTATAGCTGGAACGGCATACCATCTCTATATGTAACGTACTGCGTGAGACCGTGCAGGTATTCTTCTTCTTCTTCCTCCTCTGCTTCTTGTTCTCCTGTGGTTTCGGTTCCGAGTACTGTTGCCATGGAGAAGGGATGGTGGTCGCCTTCCTTGTTCTGGTGGCGTGCATGGGCCTCTCGGAGGGAACGGTGCAGAGAGTTGGGAACGCTTCAACTACTCGAAGTGGTCTTCTTCGAAGATTTTCCGAGCAGGGAACTTCATCGGTACGATGGATTTCTACCTCCGCGCCCTGAAGAATGCATCATTGTTACCATCACAACTCTCTTTTTAGTGGCTGGGCTCTCGTTAGTTTAACGTTGGGTGCAGTGTTCGAGTACCACAAGGCGGAGCACAACGTGGTGGAGATAACGCTGGCCGACTACCAGAGCTGCAACGCCGCCAACCCCATCGGGGTCTACAGTACCGGCAAAGACACCATCAACATCTACCGAACCTCCCACCGCTTCTTCATCTGCGGCCGTGCGAAGGACTGCCAGGTCGGCCAGACGGTCAACATCAGAGTGCCCGAGGCAGCGACCTCGTCGCCGCCGCCTTCGGTTCCTCCATCCCATCCTCCCTACGCCCCTCCTGCCAGCGGAAGCCCGGCATCGCAGCACGCGGGATGGTCTTCGGCGCTCGCTGCTGTCGTCTGCGCCACCATCTTCTTTCTCGTGGGGTAAAAGTATGAATTGGTTCAAAAGTGTGTCTGCGCCACCGTCAGCATTGTGGATGGCGGGCACGGCTGACATCAAAAGAATACGTAGTGGTAACATCTAAATGCTTATGGCAACCAGTGAGGTTCAAACCTACAAGCAGTATTGCTGCTGGAAATTTGCCTGACCTTTTTGTTACCGAGCTTCAGTAATTAATAGATCATTCTTTTCAGAAAACAAAAGGCTCATGGCAACAGCATCGAGTGAACAAAAATATTGGGCAACGTGTTCTACATACAATGCAGAATTTTAGAACCCTTTACCTCGCAGTAAGAATCAAATAATATAAACCTCTAGCTTATAGAAGCCTACATTTGTTCTCGGCAATCGGATGGCCGCAGCCAACTGCAGCGACCATCACTCCCTAAAGTAAAGAAAGATGCAACGAGAGACCAAAATATCGACGTAAAGTATTACAAATTCAGAGTTAACCGGTATATTGTGCTCCTCTGCGTGAAGGTAGCATGTGTTATGCAAACAAAGAGAGTCTGTAAACCGTAAAAGCTTTTATTCTTGGTTGAGAAGACTATCAAGAAGAGGATGCTGAGATCTACAAAGCAACAAAAAAAACATTTCTTAGCATATACAAGCAAAAGGCTATATGATATCAAAAACCTAAAATTTCTGCCTATAATTCCAATTTTCCTCGTGACCATATTTGGTTGCAAGGATAACACGACATATGTTAATCCGCCTTGGATTTTCAATAATAGCAGGTCGATGCACGAAGTTGTCGATCAGATAAAATGGTTGATGCTTGGAAAGCAATGCTGAGGATTAACATGGCATGAAATACAATGATCATATAGAAGCCAAAAGAATGTTTCCAAGTGTTCTTTGCTTTCATACAACACAAGATTTATGATTGGTTTTTACACCAAAACTAAATCATATGACAAGTTTATCCGAAAAAGATATATTATTAAGATAAATATATTTGCTAGGATATATCTGAAAATTTATCTTACTTAAATCCCCTCTTTTCACTAACTCTTCCCAGGTTCTCTAAGCCTATCATGTTTAGGCTATCCTCCATAATTTAGCTTTGACCTAGTATCAATGTACAAATACCATGATGGACTCTAGTCTGGGCCCATGAAGGTGTAGCTTTTGTGGTGCGTATGCCATGACAGGATGATCAAATCCAAAGCTAGGTTGGCACGAGCACATACGCACTTTCCCAGAATCCAAGACCATGTGGTCCAGTTTGGCCCAAATCCAAGGTCATGTTGGTGTGAGCACATTAGCTAAAAGAGCCCAGTATGACTCTGGCTAGGCATGGATGTAACCTCAGCTACCTGGCTTGGCCTTCCCCCCTCTCACGAACTCATCTCCCTCTTTCGGCTCCCCCTCACCTCAATTGACTGTCATGAGTGTCCTATCATCGTCTTCCTCTCAATCAACCCTACCTCCACCTCCTCCCAACCTCCCTTTCCTAGATGCTGCCATCACCACTTCATCCTTCTCCTCGGAACAACCCACCCCAACCTCCCCTTCACCTCCTTTGGTCACTACCTCCTCTCAACCATCCCTCTTCCACTACTTCCTTTGGCAGCCTCAACAGAGGAGTCTGTCCTAAGCCAGTCTGGCCCAATTCATATTACATTTCAAGGCTGTAGACATACTGTGCCTACTTCTCCAAAAACTCAAAAGTTTGAGCCTGCCTTATCTCATATCTTATCCGGTATCCATATTTGTGCTTCATAGGATAGCAGTAACTTAGTGATTCTTGATTGATAACAAAACATTACAGTCAAAACTTGAGGCAAAAAAATGGGAAACCAAAATTTTGAAGCATGAATCAACTAAGGTGAAGCCACGTCAAGACCTTACACTAGTTGATTGAAGTTCCGTCGTTGCTGAATGATCACTTTCCTGCAATTCAACACGGGAAGTTTTAAAAACGTGTTCTAGATATAGATACAAATAGCAAGTGTTCTCACAAATAACAAAATCTTTCAGCTGACTACCTCAAGTAATAAATCCTTCCTGGTAATTAAACCTATAACACGGGAAGGACGAGGAATGACAAATATATGCCTCAGTCCTAACTGCCGGAAAAGATTGTACACCTGTCATAGGTAAGATATATCATATAACAAGCTAATCACCAAAGATGATATATGAATAAGAAGCTAATCTCCTTCCAAAATGAACTGAAGCAAATTTCATTTACCTTTGCCAAAGACATATCCTCTGGCACAATATAGGGAGAAGGGTTTAGAAAAGGGGCAAGATCTAAGTAGAGCTCAAGTTCATCCTCAGTCAGATGAATTTCCTCAATAGACATTCCTTTACTTGAGACAGGTTTGACAAAATCACTGAAGTTGTGTCTACAAAAGGAAAAGAAGTAAACCATCATTTTATTGCAAAGTAGCCAAAGCATCTGAAGTAGAGGTTAAAAAAAAGTACATGCCTGTTGATTCCCCTCATATCGCAAGGAAAAGGACTGTTTTGAAAATCCATCTTGGACTGTAGTAGTACTAATAAATGACTGGAAAATCAAGAGATATACATCAACTGAGCCACACTATTTAAGCAGTTTTTTCATGAAGTTTGCCCATGACTGATGCATGATATACCTGCGAAGAATGAGACCAATGACGAGTGTCTCTCCATTCTGCCCCTGATCTACTACCTGGATAAAACCATATAAAATGAACTGCAATAACATAATAACAAGCAAACTTAGTTCAGAATAACACAATTTACTAGAGTTCTGACTCACAGGGTAGCCATTGTGCTTGTTGCCACGTAACACAGAGACAATGTTCCCAACTTTAACAACACGAGGGAAGGATACGACCTTTCATCATAAGGGAAGTCATATGTCAAATAAAAAGCTAAATAAAAGCCTGTGGCTATATTTTTCTTAAGCCTAATGACAAGTAGAACCTTTTGATTCTTGCTTGCCTCCTTGGCTGTCATGTTACGCATATAAAGTTTTGGCCTCGATTCAAGCAGAGGAATGCCTCTCAATTGGGCTTGCTCTTCATATAGACCTTTATTAAAAAAATCACCAACAGCCTGGGAGAAAAAATATCAGTACCATCACTAAATTCAATATGCTTAATTAAGAATAACATTACCCATATACCTTTGATATTAGAAGAACAAGCATGATAAGGGGTAACAGCTTCAAGTTATTTGTGATTTCAACCATAATCACACATAAAGAAACGGTCATTCGCATAGAACCGCCAAGAAATGAAGCAGCACCAAGTAGAGCGTACCTGAAAAAGGAGCCAAATATCAAGAGCGAAGAGGGAAAAAAGTACATAAACAATTATGTGGATGCATTGAAGCAATTGATTAATAAATTGTTGAGAGTGCAACAATCATGGCTTGGACCATCCTATTCAAGCTTGTAAAGGAATAAACATTGTTGAAGTTCACTGGAGAGACCTGATGATCAACAACTGTTGATTCATAATCAGAAATGTCCAACTATTAAACTGCAGAGAACAAGGCCAATGATTTCCTAGGTGGTTCTGGTCAAAAATTAGTATGAAAATCCAATACTTTTCCCATGCTTGGAGATTATCAAAATCAAGTAAATAAATGCTTTAGAAAAACTCAGAAAAATTGCATAGTTGAACCAGACACCTGAGAGTTTGACTGCAATAAGATCCATAAATCTTGAGGATCAAATGTATCTCATAATCAATACCATCATGTGGACAACTGTAATGACCCAGTTCGATGGGATGACTAGTCCATTAACTTAGCCTTAACCAGGCCTAGTTCGTAGTAGTAGACCCACCTATCCTTATAAATTATCTCAAATCTCCTCCTACATCCAATGATCAAATAAGAGTGTTATAATTTTCCAATTTAAAATTTGATATCCTCATCAAAGCATAGTTCACAAGCTAGAAATGAGCTGAGGAGTGGCATAGTAGTAACCTATCTAGCTGTACAAATTGACTCAATTCTTCTCCCATACCAGATGTGGGACTAAACAAGGATATTTCAATCTTCCCCTTTTAAGGCTTGATATCCTCATCAAAGCATAATTTGTAAGCCAGAATAAAGCTGATATGTGACTCCATATCACAATGTGTCCCAAGCCCCATTCACGAATAGTTTTTTCCTACTTAAACCTTTGACCATATCCAATATTAGATTCACTCTGATATCATTTGTCACAATCTAACCAGATGAGATAACTAACTTGTTAAATTGATAGGCTTAAACCACTAACCTAAACTGTTTAAGTGGGGTCAACTGGGACGTTATAGCAACTAAGTGAATAATAAAATCTCACACAAATTGATTTAATTCTAAGCTCACATTCAATGTGGGGTCAACTAGGATGTTATAGCACCTAAGCGAATAATAAAATCTCACATTAATTTTACTTATTGGTCTTAGCAAACTATGAAAATTTAGGGAACCAAGTACTAGGACAGATGTGCTGCATCACTAGCCTACATTGATTCCTTTTTCATGTCTAAAAATTCTAAAGTATCTAGCAAAATTTGGAATATTATTTGAAGAGGGCTAAGATCAAATAATGAATACCCACTGTTTCATTAAATAGTTTATGTGCATATAACTTATCCACATCGGCATCAGCTAAGTGGATCAAAGTTGGAGCATCAATGGAAGCCAGAGTGAGCCAAGAAAAAGCACACTCTTACCCTTTTGTCACATGGAAGGGTCTTGAATGTATATTCTTGCTAGAAATAGCAAAAAAAAGGAGAGAAAAATGAACAAAATATCAGGGAAGTTTATGACTGTCAAAAATATTAAGGAAAAGTTTTCACTATATTTTTATTTTTCGAGATTAATGAAAATGGATCCTCATGTTTTTCTTCATTTATTTATTATATGTTTTCCTTGAGCTCGAGGATCTCCCCACATTGTCTTTATCAATAGACTAGGAAACCTTTCTGTTCTCTTCTTGCTAGTTTCTGCATCAAATCTTCCATATTGTTTTCAGGTCTCATCTCTATTACATGTATTGGTCCTTTCTAGGGCTTTGTCTACATCACAATGACATATATAGTACTTTCAATGAAAAAATATTTGCCATCAAAATCTCAAATGGAGAAGCTTTTGAAAAAGAAATGTTCTTGAAATGGAGGAAAATAAATGATAAGAAAAACTGAAAAGATGCAGAACTTACGTTCCCTCCTCAACATTAAGCTTTCTGTAAAATTTCACCACAAGCATTCCAACAAGACGTCCATAAGTTGATCCAATCATTATTCCAGGGACAAATTGGCCAGCCGGAACAGCAGTCCCAAATGTCACCACTGCTAAGGAATAAAACATTACCTGAAAATAGCAGTAGTATAAGAAACAAGCAAATATGCATAAGATGTGCAATTCTGTCGAGAATAGGTTGTGGATAAGAAGTCACACCAGAAGAATAGTATAAACCACACAACATCCATTTAACCAAGGATAACAACACCAGATTAAATTCTTCAACAAGTAGGCTCCTACCCCAAAAAGGTGGGTCTTCTCAAACGAACATATGACATTCATGTTACAAGTAAAGACTAAACTAAACATTTTAGTTTAAACCAAACAATTCACTTAAATAAATGATCAAATAAAAAAGAATAATGTAAATACAAGTTGATGTTTCTTTCTATGGGATGACAACATTTGTAAAATACAGACGAGAAACATAGAGCGTAATGGAAAATCACGAGTATCAGGACCAAGAACTAGTTAGCTTTGGTGCAGACAATGTTGTAAGGCAACAAGAAATTAAGAGTAAATGGAAACAGTTGATTGACAATCATATATACAATGAGCAGTTGTTGTGGGGAAATGTAGACTAATCAAACTTATTCATTTTTCTAACCTGAAAAAATTATTTTAAATTTTAAAATGTCAAGTCAACAGACAGGAGGAAAATTTAAAAAGGAAGCAACAAATCCACACTGAAAGAAAATAACTGAAATCAGACAAATGGAACTCGAATATTGGTATCACTTAAGTGTAATAATTAAGAAGGGTTATATATACCGTGTTAATTGCATATTTGCTTCTCCAACTCATCAATTTGCATATAAACTCAAGAAAACCGAATTTATTTACATCAGCTATTTTGTGGATAATAGATATACTGACAATTTTAAGATGTCTGAGGTCATGCAAAGTGACAAAGTACATATGTGCTTATCTTGCAAGATTCTCATATGGCGAGGATGAAAAAGAGGAAGAATGGATGACAAGGATAAAATTGCACTAATGTCCTAAGATTGAATCCCTGTAACAATGGTTACATCGATAAAATGAGGGGTTACAAGATAGGTTTGTTGCTTGGATTTCGTGTAACCTTGGTTTAGTTAGAAAAATACTTTGTTAATGGACAAACTATGACAGTAGGGTACTGGTGCAAATGAATTTGGTTTTTGGAGCCATGCATGCAGACTTGTAGGGCGTGAATACACAAATTGACCCATTGTAAAGGGGCATAGTTTGAGAGTCTGTTCTAGATTGTCCATAGACTCCATTAGCCCAGACTACCAAAATTAAGACTGTACAAAACCTGTATGGTTCTGTCTTGCTAATAAAATCAGGTCTATATTAAATTATTAAGACTTCTCCATAGAAATTTTATATGCACAGCCATTGTGATGTAGCCGGGTTTTCAATCTACTCCAACAGTACTTAACTTAGGTCAAGATTTAGTCATGTCAGGTCTACAATTACGTTCCCTTTTATTCTTTTTGTATTTTAGGCCTTATTTTTTAGTAGGTAAAGAGAAGTCTGATTTGCTAGATTAGGGTCTAAATTACCTGTTCATAAAGTGTTGTATTACCATGATTTTCTATTTTCAGTTTGATTTGTGTTTTATATGGGTTTAAGATAATTAAGTTCAGCTTTAGAGTAAAATTAAGATTAGCTGGTATGGTTAAAGATGAGAGTCCATAGATCACAATAGTCTTAACCACAGTAATTCTGTTAATGTAATATCTAATGATACCTAATATAACTCTAGATAACTCCAGACTGCATCAAATTACCTTTCCTGAAAGGTAAAAACTAGTATGGAATACAACAAATTGATTCTAGGAAAACAAAAGGTTGCATTATTAGGTGACAACCAAGGAAATTATGTTATTTATTTTCAAAATCTAAAATGTATACAAAAAAGAGGCTAAAGATATTAGTCATTGAATGAATAATGTGATACAATTTATTTATACAATGTCATAAATCAGACTGAATAATGTGATAAAATACAATACCAAAAAAATGACAAGGCTTTGAGCACTGTACTCGTGGAACGTTTTTGCACTAAATAAATTGCGTATTGCATCATCCTGCAGCAGAAATGTCATGATGTCAAAGACAAGAAATCAGCTTCCATAAAAGTGCTTTATATAATAAGAATTGTTGTATTCTGCTAACATCACCTGTGTATTGAAGAAAATTGTCGCCAGATCATTATATTCACTATCCTTAGCACAGTAAAACTGCATGTTCAATAGTGGAATGAAGTTTATAGATACAACAGATAAAAAGAAATACTTACCAGAATTGAGAGGCCAGACTACAATATGGTAATGGTACTTTATATTATAATAGAAAAAATAAAAGAAATGTGATAGAAATCTCACATTCACAAAGTTTCCATCTGTCCCAGGTGGACGAGGGCATTCAATACCAGGACTCATCTCCGAATCAGGGCATGCACTGCATCTTCTCAGAAGTGGCAATCCAAATGAAATAACTGAGGTTACCAGGGATATAATGCAAACTTCCAAAATCTGTGACAATGAGCATAACATTTTAACATCAAGCTCACAAACATGAGCTTAACTTTGCATTGGAGCAGTAGAGATTCCAGAAGAAATGTTATAGCCAAATGCCAATATCAACATGAACCTGTAATCTACCTTGATTCTATTTCCCTTCTTATGCAAATATTTTCGTCGCCAACTTGTTATAAAAAGAGTAAGCTGATTAAACAATGCTCCTGTAGAATTAAAAAACGTGGAAGGGTAGTTTGAGCATAGAACCAATTACTGCAACTGGATATGCTATACAAAAAATAGAAATGTAGTTTGGGAGATCCAAGGCTATTGAAAACGCACCAAGAAGACCACCAATAACCCCAATAATTGCCATAGGCAGTAATTCCTGAAAAGAGTAGTCTTCTTGACCACTTCAGAACAAGCATTTATCAGAATTCAGGGTTCAGTCCACATCAAGAGTTCTGTGAGCAGAAAGTGGCAGTGGCCAATAGATAGAATGCTAACCCTGATATGTCCCAGATAATGAAGCCACCAGAACCAAAATGTCCACATTTCCCACTCTTGCACCAGTTCATTGCAGATCTTACCACCACAGCCACAACAGCAGATGTAAAGAACACTCTCCACATAAGCTGGCTTCTCCACCTTTAGGGGAAAATAAGACCAGGAAACATAATATATGTATAATTGCTTACAACAGAAAGGAAAGCCCCTCAGTAATGAACAATGAAACAAAACAGAATTTCATATTGATTTAAATAGAACTCACCAAACAAAGATATAAACTACCATTAATTGATAAACTATATGAATATGTGTCCATTTCTTAATAAACTTTGTTCAGGTATCTACCTGAGGTTAGAGCGAGAGAGAGAGAGAGAGAGAGAATCAACAGCCAATTTTATCTTGAACGTTCGTCTATAAGCACCGAAACTTAAAATTGATGTTGACACCACTATGACAACTCTGTATTCCTGTGCATTTGAAAGTCTCAAGTAATATAAGAATCTAACAATTCGATATGTGCATCCATGCAATAATAAAAACTAAAATTAAAGTGTAGAAATCAAAAGTCTTTTATTCAATCGTAGAACTTTAAAAAGGTGACCTAGTGCACAAGTTCTTCATGAATGTGGAGTTTAGGGTTAATGTATGTAGCCTTACCTATGCAAACAAATAGCTATTTCAGTGATCCAAATGTGTTTGCTGAGGTCCCAGGGGAGCAAACTCACCATTGTGCCAATTTTACACATTACAAACTTTTATTAAAAAATTCCAATAAAATGACTTCTTCAAATGACAATTGGTCTGCACATAGCTATATTATGATATTTGCTTTGATGCTGTATTTCAGATATAGCCAACATCTAACCTACACTATAATTCAGGCAAGACTTTTGTTCAGTCCACATTTTCACAGTGCTCAACCCCTCGTAGGAATCTTAAGTTCGTACTCGTTCTAAGTGACTATGGTATGCATCCACAAGTAATTGCATCTGACTCAAAAGTCATTCGTATACATTACAGAGCAAAGTTACATTGTAAAAATATTTATAGGTCAAATTGTAAAGAAACAAAAATCAGACTGATCATTAAAAGTTGGATTGTTTCTATCATAGAAATAGAATACTGTACATCCACATAACTGTGGCAAAGAAGAAAAGAATAGCCATTAGCATTAAACTAATAGATAATAAGAAAGACATTAGCTTAATCACCATGATGTAACTTCTTCCAGGGCAAAGAGTACACCACCAACTGGAGCTCGAAAAGCAGCAGCAACCCCAGCTGCACATCCGCAGGTCACCTTTTAAAAAATTTAGCAAAAGTCATAAACCTATTGCAAAAAGAAATGTAATCTAGATGAACCAAACTTGCAAATGATAAACAATTAGACAGGTTGCTTCACTGCAACCCTAGTCCAGCAGTCAGGTTGCTTCACTGCAACACTAGATTATGGTTCAGATGACTCATAGCATCTCACCACAAATGAGGACAAGAGTGTACATGTTTCAGCCACCAAACACCCTGCCTTTGAAATGATGGGCATTTAGTTTTTTATTACATCTTGATTCCAATATATAACATTCCCATGCTAAACAAAGTTGAAGAACACACAGAAAGCAACTGAAATTCTATGTCATATGTAAAAACAGGATGAAACCAATGCGAGCTAAGGTCAACATAGTACAACAATAAAGGAATAACTGTAGGTAATTATATATAGTAAAGAGATTTTAAGAAAGGAAACAAAAATGAATATTGTCAATATCAAACACTTATATACAGCAGATGAGATGGTTGAACATTTCTGTGACAACATGGCTTCATGAGATTTCTTTTTCTTTTGACTTCCAGTTAGATTTGGAATTTTCTTGGGCCAAAGAACACCTATATTTAATATATAATATAACATAAACACAACTGGGTCCTATCCTAATGGTTGATCTCTTTCTTCAAATTGAAGAGGTCTTTGTTTTGACTCCCTATGACGGTGGCAGCCATGTGTATGGTCGTGGTAATTCTATACGTGTGATGGATCTCCCCTTCTGTTTTCTTACATATGTAGGTGTGTTTGTGTATGTGAGTTTGAAGTGCAATACATAAACCAATGTGTACATATGAGTTTAATGTGTGTGTATATAAATATATAAATACATATATATATGACTGTGTATACAAATATATATATACATATATGTGTGTGTATAATGCAGAAACTATTAATAAAACAAAATGATTAAAACATGAAAATTTTGAATCAATCAAGCTATAAAGGTACTAGGTACTAGCAACATAAGAATGCAAATATGGAGTACAATGTATCCCATTAACACATAGTATAGCTGACAGAGAACATAGGCAACGTACAAGATCACGCCGATCACGGTCACTCTCAAAGACACGTACCCACTTGGAACTTAAGTGGTATCTTTTGGATCCACCCTACAGAAATTCAAAAGAGAATGAAATTAAGATGATTAAATAGTCTCATAAATGGTGATAATGTTGTTAATATATGGAGATCAAGTTGCATGGAATAATGATATAATGGAGGCAGAGATCAGTCGAGAATCTACTCAAATTGAAGTTTTCAGATAAAGCATAACAGGAAAATCACAGGATAGAAAGTTGAATTTGAACTGTTAAAGTCAAATTTTGGTAGGTTACAGAGGTTGATCAGATGCCCTTATGCAATGAGATCAATCTTTTCATGATTGCATGTCATTATACTGAAATACAAACGTTGGTGAAAAGGTTTCAACATTGAAGACATGCATAAATCAACAATTATAAATACATAGATAACAAAAACTACTGCTATCACAGAATGCATAAGTAGTCCCAATCAAGGTTGACAAGGCAACCAAGTGTTCCTAGGTACTGAAGTCCTTAAATGCCTAGATGTTTTACGAGGATCACAAATAAGTTGATCGAATTTTCAAGTATTAATAAAATAAAGAGACCAAAATAACAGTAAATACGACATATATCCACCAATTTTACTTAAGTACAGACATATAAATAATCACACAACCTACAGCCAGGAAAAGCAAAAGTTGGTCAATAGATTAATACAAAGTAAATAAATGTATTTTACTCCAACAAACTAAAATAAGATCAAAACTCCTAATAGTTATTCAAATTTAATTTTTTGGCACTATTGTTGGGTATAAAATAAGCTATTGCTGGAAGTTTAAACTTTTAAAGTCACAATAGCTAACAGGAAGGGATTCAAGAGTAGCTGTGACAAACAAGGCTAAAGAATATGATGAACTTGAAAAGTCAAATTTAACGCAAGTATGTTGTATCGCGCCTTCATTTACAGCCTAAATATGTTAAAGTTTTTAAGTTAACTTGCATACATCAGGCTGAATTATTCACTGAATCCACTTCAGCACATAGTTACTGATAACATTACCTCTTGTCATAAGTTACAAGTTACAACCAACCTAAAACTATTGCATCTAGTATACCTTTAAATTAAGATTGATATGTATACCCTTAAAATATTGAAGAGCACTTACCTATGCAATGTTAAAATGAATAAAAAAGCTTCCATTATGTTTTCTCATGTTCCTTATGTTGGCATTAAGACCCACATTAGTGCTTGGGCTGCCTACGCAGCAACATGACAAAGCATAAGATTTTCCACACATACCTATATGTATTTTCTCATTCACTTGTAGTGACTGACTGCAAAGATGGGTACAACTCCCTCTAGTTGGACAGATTGCAACATGAATTTTTTTGTAAGTAAAATAGCATAATTCAAACAGAACATCAACATGAGAGCAGAAGATGACAATTGTGAAAGGCATGTCATGGTTGCCATTCTTGTCTGAAACTTTTGAGAACAGAAATGTCTTCATTTTCAGAAGTTTGTAGAGAAAAACATAGTCAAATTCCTACAATAAGAAACAGAAATGTTATTCCCAAACATATTATTATGTCTGTTTTCATGCTTCTATTAGACAGGAGCAATTTAGAAACCCCATTTAATTGCTTACTTATGTTCAATCTAAGAATAGAATAAGAAAAATGAAGATCTCACTCAAGTTCCACGAGAACCAAATTATATCATACACTGTTCTCAATATTGGACAAGTATTGTCTCAAAAAAATCACCTTGAAACATATAATTAATTAATCGAAATGAAGATGTTCTTTCATTCAAACCAATGGCAATGTAAAAGCCAAAATGACAAAGTCATCATGCTCTCTATACCTACCAAAAGTAGGTTGATCTCATAATCATCTTGAATATCCAATTAGTTCTTTGCTTCCCTTTGCAGGCTCTTATGGTTTCGCCATAGGCTTTTTTCCACTGACCCAAATATTTCACACTGGAATTTAGCTCCCATGTCTAGGTAAAAATCTTAATTGATCAAGCTACCAACCTCTCTAAGTTTGTAAAACACATGTATCAAGTTCACTTCAATAAACTAACTATTTCAAGCTCCTTTCGTGTCTATAAACTGCACTACAAAGAGTTCTTTAAACCTCAGAAAGAATCAAAAAGATGGTACCTCAATTAAGATGCTAAAACAACCACCGTGTCGAATGGAATTATTAACATATATACCAAATTCTACCTCGAACATTTCTTCTCATTATCCATAAAATAATTGATCACAATAACTCCTGCAATGCTGCTCCGCCTTTCAGAAATTGTACTTTTCTGACAAAAAATTGCTTCTTCCTCATGAGAAGTTTTGTTTTAAGGATATCGCAAGTTATAGATTTGCATGGTTTCTACTGGTTTGACAAATGGTAGGGGTTTTACTTGCCAGGTGAAGTAGTCTAAAACTCTAAATGATATCTTTTCCCTTGTCAGGTGCCCATTCTCCTGCAATTTGCATGTGTCATAGATTGTCATACCGAGCCATATAACTGAAGTATACCATAGTGCAAGTACCAATCTAGTGTTTCATGTCCTCCTAGGGCTTACTAATACACCCTTAGCTACATGATTGGTTATACTGGCTGACAACAGCTCGTGCCAAACTTTGCAACCATTAGATGTTCCTACCATGGAGTGCGCATACATGCTTATCATTAGAGAAATGTGGTAAAAGTAACACCAACTCAGAAAAGGTCAAGCCGACTTGTTCATCCTTTCTATTGTCTTTGCTGTATCTTGATCCAAAAACAAATATTATCCCATTTGTCAATGTGTTTTTCTGTTACAAAAGGACTTATACTTTCATGAAAGATTTCAATACCAGCTAAAACATACAGTTCAAAACCAAACAATTTTGTTTTGGTCAATTCAACTACATACCACCCTGATGCTATAGCTTTGACCAATGTAAGCTATAAACAAATATCTTTTTTCTCCCCCTCTATTCCTTGTGTCCATGCAAGTTCCCAGCTCAATGCCTCAATCATCTGCACTTGCCTTCCTGACCTCATTGCCTCATTACCTACTAGATCCCACTGTTATCTGGCCACTTCCCATCAAGGTGATCTATAGTGGAGGTTTAGACATCATTTGCACACACTGTCCTGCCAAATCTCAATCTTTTTCACTGATATTAGCCCTTTTTCTCAGGACATGACTGATCCTAGCCTCCTAGTGATCAGCATCAACCAAAAAGGGAACCATCAGCCCACTTAAGATCATCAGAATATGTGCTTGCTGCCTCAACCATAACTTTGCCTATGTATGTTTATTGGTAATTGTAAAGCAAAAATGCCACAGCTCCAGTAAGGTACCTTTATGAGCTTCATTTCTGGTAACCATATGCATCATGTTTTCATAAACATAAAAGTTTAGGTTCAAGGAAGGATGCAATTTATGTAATCAATATGCAACAATTTACAATACAATTTTCTAAACAAAATGAGTAGACTAGGAAAGTTATTTTAAGTAAAACTTCAAAAGGTTAATAAAACAAGTTAATATTTGATATTAATAAAAAAATTAATATTTGATATTAACAAAACAAGTTAATAAAATTAGCCTTTAAAGTAGCAACCCTGTACCTGTCCAAGAAGAGACGCAATACAAGCACCAGTATGCACAAGGGGTCCTTCTTTACCCAGAGCAAGCCCACCACCAACAGAGCCAATGCTTCCAAAAACCTAGAGGTAAAAACTTCAATAATACCTCACTGAAAACAGCAGACAAGAAATATGCAAATCCAAAACAAACCTTCCCAATCAATGTTCTAAAAAGAAGGATTCCAGGTGTGTCCACTCCTGCATATATTTCAGTTGGTACAACATCGACCATCAAAAGAAGACACACACCAATTTGAAAGTTAGGTAATGCTTACCATTCAAGTAACCCTTAATCTCAGGTATACCAGATCCTGCTGCAGCTGGTGCAAACTTTGTTACAATATAGACGGAAGAAAAGACCAGACCCAAATTGAATAATATGTACACCAAGAAACCCACAAAATATGAGTGCTGTATTATAGAGAAAGTTGCAGCATATTTCCAGCCTGAGAAGTTTTCGACAGCCAGATTAATGAACACAGCAGCCAAACCAGTACCTGAGAATAAAAGATAATAGTTATTTGACTAAATTAATGACACTGCCACAAGGAAAAATCAAGAAATATAAAGGAAGACAATGAGCCAGTGTCAAGTATATTTGGAAAAGCTGGCCACAAAAAAATTCAGCAAAAGCAACTGAATGCTGTAGATGAAGTCCCTCAAAGAGAAGAAAGTAAATGAGAAAAACCATAAGGAAACAAAATTGAGAATCCACAATTGCATGTGATAAATATAGTATTTGTTCTCCAGAAAAGTATAATAGAAAAGTCAAAAAGACACTGTTCAGATTCTCAAACATGTCTCGGACTATCAATCTTAACATATTCCATTTGACACATTCAATAATTATTTAGTGGTTTGGAGTTGAACATGCTTCATATCATGTAACGACCCACTCCTTTATCTAGACAAAGTAAATGTGTTTATCGTCAAAAGGTAAACTCTGAACGAGGAATGCCACAAAAGATAGCTGTATAATTTATCTTCTTTTGAAGAACATAATACTTGTTATTCCAAATATCTAGATAAATCCCATCAAGGAATACTAATATCTCAGAAAGTCATGTCTTCGAAATGAATTGATGACATCACTAGATATTAGCTACCATGTTTTCTTAGTAAAGATCAACCCCACAAAACTATGAAACAAAATCAGTTTAACTACCTCATCGGCTTTTGTCACTTCCAAATAACTCCAAAAAATCCGGGTACTATAAGACAATTAAATTGATTACTCCTTGTTTTATAAAGTTGCATCCTTCTTACAACATTCTTTTGACCAAAAAATAAAGAATAGAATAGTAATATGTTTTTCCATCATTTTTTCACTTCTAACAATTCTCTTTCTGTCAGACACCCACTTTACACCCATTTTGATTTTCCCTCATCACTATGCATTCGTCTCTCTTTTATTTTCTTTCCTTAATATTCTCTTAAAGAAAACTTCCTAAAGTTAATCCTTCAGGTTCCTAAAAACTACTGATGATGTCATCTTCACAACATCCAATTCCTAGGAAGACCACATGTGGAGACCATGGCTCGCCTTATCGTGCCAACAAAGTATAGGGACCTGACCGGACCAGTGTTGAAAGAACATATTACTAGTTATCTCTAGGCAGTAAGCTTAACAAACATAAAATAAATACAGTGTTCTTTGACACTGTAGCTAGTGTTTGTATATTTTGGGCCAAAACGTTTAACTCATATGTATAAAGTGCACGGTATTAAGATGGTTAATCATAAGTAACCTAACCTTATGTTTGGTTTACCCAAGAAGCAAAATAAATCAACTGGATCAACCAGCTTGTAGCAGATCAGCCAATCGTCCTTGGCTTTGGGACTTTCACATTTCATATACATGTGCCAGTTCCTAAATGCATCAACTAAAAAAGAAAACAAACATATAATATCTCGGATAATTAACCTAGTCACCATTTGTGATAAATCTTTAGAGAGAAGCTCAAGAGATTCAGCACCAAACATTAAAGAAGTTGGGAGTAACTTAGTTTGGACCATGTGAGGCAAGTTGAATACATCTTAGATGACTGATCAATGAGGGATTAATGGCAGTGAACACAAAGATTCTATTCGGTCAAAATGGTGTACAACAATGAAATAAGTTGTTTCTTTATGTCCTATGGATTTTATCTGAATGAAATCTTTCTGTTTCTTATGATGCGTGTTATATTACTTATTATAAAATTTATTAAAAATTATTTCAATATTTCATTTATGAGCAAAAACCAGAATAACAACATTAACTGCACACCATTCACGCCCATTGTTATATCTTCGCTGCGATTGGTAGGCTCTGTGAGCAATGGGTGGAATCTTGTAGGCCCATTACATTACACAAGTATGTTACACGAGCTATATGCATGAAAACCAAAACAAATCAGTCCTGATTAGACAACTGCAGGACAAAAACACAATGCTCCTGATGAAAAAAACAAGGGTTGAACTCTGATCTACTATGATCATCACTCACTGTTTGTCTCACAATATGATAACCTGCTGTGTTAACATAACTAACAAGGCAAAAATCTCAGGAAGGGCCAGAGACAGTGCAAGCCACTTGAGGGTACGCCCAAGCACAACTGTGTATACGACAGCCACTTCTGAATTAGGGGTGAAGACATACTATTGTCACAACAGGTTTTCATGAATGCTTTAGATGACTTAAAGATGACAGCATCTACTTACACGCTCAATCCTCCACCAATACAAGGCATAGTTTAGTAGTTAAGATAGAACTTCATCTCTTATCTTCTATGGGGCAAGCCTGCCCTTCTACAGTCCCCACCCCACAATTCATTTTTCACTTTTGGTTTTCAGAAAATGTGTTAATATAGACGCAAGTATGCAATGATGAATCGGACTAATCTTCTAGTCCACAGAACACAGAAAGTGAACAATCACGGCTGCATAAGGATATCTAATGATCTCCAAAACTGCATCATCGAGCTAAATCAGGCAATTAAAATTCAGTTAATTTGCATAGCAGTATCCACGTTACTTACCGATACCGATGATTAAAGAGAACAACCATTTGAGGACTACATAATATGAAACCCAGAGCTTTCCTCTCTGTGCCTGCAGAACCCAGAATAACCCAAGGATCGTGTGTTAACAAGACGATTTATCACAAATTCCTTTAATTCCACAACAACGAGAAACCAAGGGGATACGGAACCTGCGCTTCCCGGTAGGCGTAATTCTCGATCACCTCGTAGTCGAGGCTCTCAGCGCCACGGCTCTGGCTGGGTAACTCGATCTCGGTTCTCTCGCCCTCCTCGGAGCTGGGCAGGCGGGACCATACGAGTCGCGCCGTCTCGATCCCGTTCTGAAGGTGATTCGACAGCATGGGGATGGGATCAGATCCAAACGAACCGCTCGATTCGCAATAGATCTGATCCCACGAAGCGATCGGAACCGCTCCTCCGCTCGCCCTGCGAGAGCTGAAGGCGCGATCCGCGAAGCGAGAGGGTTTGGTGGTGGCAGGGCTACGCGGAAGGGTAAGAAGAGAGAAGGATATCCCTTGTTCCGGAGGAAGAAGGAAACAAGAAAAAGAAACTGAGGTAGCGTAGGAGAGCCGTCGATGAACCGGGGAAAGGAGCGAAACGAGGTTTCCGGTCTGTGTCGCTGTAGTTGGTGACCGTCGACCACGAGTCACCGTTTCCCACTGCGTCCCGGAGATTTCCACGAATCCCACTTGACTCCATTTGCGGCCAGAGATGCCTAAAGAAGCGACTTAGGGTCCGTCGGGAAAGGCGCACTGGATCTGAGTCACACACCCCCGATTCGTGACTTATGTAGGACACAGAGTCGTATAAGGGGACTTATTGGTCTTAACACCCCATTTAACAATCTATATTAAATTACGAGCGGGCCCTTAACACGAATCCCCTCCATTGGCATATTGGATCCATCTTTACGGTGCAGCTGAGCCAAGCTTACAGCATGTTCAAGCTCGTCCCCATCAACCTTCGCCGATGGCAAATCCAAATGTCTGTCATTTTCTACTCCACTTGGAAGCGTTGCACTTCATCCTCCCATCACCCTCTTCCCCCAATTCATGGCAGCTTCGTCCGTCCCATCAAGCCCACGTCCAGACCCAAGCGATCACTGTCTCGCCGGAGACATCGCAGGAGGCGGCTGAGGGGAAGGGCAGGAGGAATGATGTCAGGAAAGGAAGAGACGGTGGAGATTGCTGATGGACATGAATGGTGAGGCTGCGAATGACGTCACCGAAGCAGAAGGGGAACTGACTGGAAAGACGTAACGCTTGTGAGCTTCTCATTTGTTGCGTATGTCTACGTCTCCGAGAAGATTGGATCAGTCTGCTGTGCTTGGTTGTCCACGGTCAGGTCAACCAAGCTTAGTTTGAAATTTCTGCAGCTTAGTACAGATTTCATGCAATCTAATCAACACACTAAAAGAAAAGCAATTTACTCTTCCTCACTGGGAACGAAACCGAGTTGGGTGGACAGAAAACATGATTATTATGTATAACCTCTACGGATAAAACATTCTCCGAAGCTTAGTAGCGCATGCTGAGATCTTCACCATCACGCCTCCATTATTCTGAACTCCGTACTCATTTTCTCGGTCCGAGGGGAAAAATGTTATCGATGTTCTGCAATGGTGAGCGTCTGGTGAAATGGTTGTGTGACTTGGGCTGATGGACGAGAACACGCATTTCCTCCTTGCACGAGTTGAGCGATCTCATCTGCTGGTTTTTAGCTCCCCTTCGTGACTCTGCAGTGCGTAGCTCCAAGTGCAGAGGGGGGGAGGCAGTGGGGGGATTCAGAAGCTTGCCTTTCGATGGCTGGAGCTCTTTCTGCAACTCCGACACAAGCTTCTCCAGCTCAATGACTTTGCGTTCGGATGATCGTGCCCTTTGCTTCCACTCGAGCTTCTGGATCAAAAGAGTAAGAGTTACAGCCAAGCTTTATCTGCATAAGACCACTCTTCTAAGCATAGAAGAGGAAAAGAAAAGCTCACTTGAGTATGCTGGGAATGGAAATTGATCTCAGATACAATTGCTCGTCGCTGCCAGTGGTCTCTAGAAGATCGAAGCTCTTCCATCTCTACCCTGACTTGTTCCAACATCTCCTGCATCTGACTCCATTGCTCCGACTCCGCCCTCACCTGCTGCATTATCCTCCCGACCGCCTCCTTGCAACTGCAGCAGCTCACTGGACCCATCTTCTCCTTCTCCCGCTGCAACCACAGAACCTGGAACTCCCAGTCAATATTGAGTCTTGTGAAACCTCTATATATATGCTCAAAGAATCAAAAACAGCTAAATGCTCTGGCAAGAAAACAGCTTAAAGAGTCAATATTCCCCTTTAAATTTGATCATAATTCTCAGTTATAAAGCTAGTGTAGTATGTACTCTGTAGCACACAAACTTCCGACCATGCAAATTATCAACCTGGAACAAATTTGCTTGAATGTTTCTGGAAAGCAAAGAGAGGTCTATCACATCCAAATTATCTACGCAAGATGACCTCATGACGAGTGAGGCAAACTTTGGATCAGCAACATATTTATTGCTAATAAATTTTCCCTGCCAAATAGGACAAGGTTTGGGCAGCAGGTGGATGCATTCATGGCGAAGTGGACACACAGTCTGAGCAACAGTCATCATAGCAGATACAGGGAGTGCCTTGCATTCACAGGTCCTAAAACAAAAGCTTTTACTAAAAGAATAATGATGGCATGCAAGTCGTTTGGTGCACGCACAGGTGATGTTTGGTGCACGCACAGATATCCATTAAGACCAGTACCGAATATGACTGACTTCTTCAACTGGGAACAAATCATTCAAGTAGAGGGAAAAAAAAGCTCAAGAATATTACCCTTCTGGTAGGGAAGATGAGGATATCAAATTGTGCGTAAATTGTATGAAGATGATTGATTGGACTAGTGAGGGGGACCATATTATGTTGGTGTTGCTCATCAAGTGTTGCGTGAAGAATTCGCAGTGCATTGAGGTGCACCACTTTACTGAGAAAACCAGTTACCTTCTTCTTGTGGCCTTTTGATACAGTGGCCAGAGTTTGACCCTTCGACCACTGTAGTGATTTAAGTTGTCGACCTAACAAGATTCTAAAACAAGCACCAAAACAATCCTAATGCAAACCAAACAAGAAAGGAACATGAGACATGAACAACAGATGAACATGAGACATGAACATCATTACATCCCTACATCATTTGGAAGTAAATTAAAATCAATCAAATTAAACAGGACTAACAGAAGTTAGGGCAAGTCAGTATATGCTTCCTGAAAATTAAAAAACAAGTAACAAAACACATACCACTAGAAGCCTTTCTCAATAATATCATGTCTGATAATAATTGGACAAACAGCTGAGGCAGAGTTGTAATTTTTCCTAACACAATTTGTGAGATGTATATGAAAAAGAGTGTGATCTCTTTCCAATAAGAACAAGATATCCCAAAGTTATGAAAGACTTCAATTAGCAACATCAACCATCATTATGTAAAAAGAGATTTACTTAACAATTCTATGTATCAGTTTCCATCTGTTCTTGTGCCAAGACAGGAAAGATTCCTTGTGATTGTCATACACAGAGCACAGAATCAATCACTTGGAACTCATCACATAATTCAATTTTGAGAGTACTGTGGTTGAATCAGGTCATATCATCTTAAGTCTTGTTTGGGTTAGGAATTGAAAGTTTTGGCATAAGCTGAAGCTCTACGGAATAGTTTTTAAATTTGATTCATAAGTTCAAGTGGTCAACTGCAAAGAAAATTGAAAAAGTCAACACATTCTTTGTTCTGGAATATAAGGAAAGAGTGATGGCTTTGAAAATTTAAATTGAAGCAATTCTAGATATGGCTATAAAATGGATAGCATTACTGAGAAATGTATTTAAAACAATGGCTTTCACTAGTGATAAGTGGTCCTGATAAATAGGACCACCAAGCATTTCTCTTAGTAACATGGCCAAGCTATACCTGGTGCATAAGGGCAACATAACTAAGAATTGTACTTGAGTTTGATGTTTTTTGCTTCCATAATTTGGTAAATGCTGTTTCTGTTTTTGTTTTCTGAAAGTACTTCTTCCCATGGAACTTCGGGAAGTAGAAAATATTTACTTCCAGAATTCTTGTGACTTTCTGTTCTTTGGACTCTTTCAGTCCTTGAGCAGAATTTGTCACCATTCCTCAGATGTCAACAAGTATAATATAATTTACTGCACAAGGTAAGCCAATGAATCTTAAAATGAATGCTAGTGTAGTGATTAGGCTGAACAGGGATATATGACCATGCCATAAGGATTTCTCCTAATATTCCCTTTGCCTGATCAACCTTTGTTTGCTTTGAATAATCAATATGTAGAGCAATTATGTATCTCTAACTTGCACATCTAAGTTCATTCTCCATGGCATGTTGTGTGTGTCCGAAAGCAGATGATATGGGTTCGAAATCTCACCAGCTTCTCCTGCGGGGGCTGCTGCTTCTGCCGGAGATGAAGGAAGGAGTTGCCTGCTGCTTCACTGTATGCAACAATGTTGTGTCTGCTGCTAATGGCGCTACTGTTGTTTCTGTTGTTGGCGGAGAGCAAGTAGCTGCACTCCTCCATCCTTTCCAACATCCCCCTGGACATCCCCTCCATCTTCCTCCTCAGCTTCTCCATCTTTTCTCATCCCCGGTTCAAAAAAAAACAGACATATCGATGCATGAAGAATAGTCACAAAAGTAAATATCAAGTATGATCTGAAAGGAAGTGAAGATTACTACATCGTCGGGGAACTGGCGACCATGATTCGAATCAGGAGTAGCACTCTCAGCTTGTTCTGGCTGTTCAGCTTCTGGATCCTTCTTTGGCAAGGATGGCAAGGAAATCTCTTTTATGTCCTTCACGCTGGTGTCTTCCGTCATCTTCTCCAGCTTGCGTCGAAGCACCGACGCCCGCCGGTCAAAGTTCCCTCGGCAACTCCTCCGCAGCAGCTTGCGGGAGCTTCTTCTTCTCCTGCTGTCACTGCTCCCGAACTTGAACTGCTCCAGCTTCTCCTTCAGCTGCTCGATCCCCTCGTCTAGCGCCGCCCCTACGCCATCGCTCCCGTCGATCTTCTTCCTCCCCTGATCAGTTTCCATCAATGTCCAGCAGCATGATCGGAAGAGTCAAATAGAAAGCCATGGAATCGAGATCAATCAGAACACACCGAGACTAGGCTCTCCATGGCGGATTTCAGTGCGTCTTCCATTTGAGCACGGTTCCTCTCCAGCTTCCGCTGCGCCACCTCCCGCTCCATCCTCAAGAAGTTACACTCGGCGCGAAGGATCTCCGCCTGGAACCGCCACCCATCCTCGGCCCCGGAAACTCCCACGCTCTCGCCCGAGGAGCACGACGGCGCCGGCTCCGGCTCCGGTGGCCTCGCACTGCGCTCCTCGTCCAGTAGATCGCCGAGATTCCGGCATAATCCCGGCTTCGGCGGAGCGGACGCCCGCGTCTGCCTCCATCGTCGGGGCAGGTTGAGAATCACCGGGGCCGGCGGTAGCGCCGGCTTCCACCGTCCGTTCCTCGCCGCCATTCCTTCTCCAACTCCGTGTGTGTTCGCCATGAAACGATAAGTGGAAGCGGTTTTCAGGAAAGTGAAGCTACGGAAAGCAAGCGACGGCCGAAGACATCGCTGCGGAACACCAGAGTGTGCTTCGTTTTCCGCGAAGAGCAGTTCGATTTGAAATGGACCTCTCACGCCACCCGAAATGACCAAACCGCCCCCCATCTCGAATGATCACCACCTCGATGGCCCAATGATGAGAACGGCTGCTCCGAACGGGAGTGGCAGAATGGAAGCAAAGAAGCATCTTTCAGGGCAAAATCGTGAAATCGCTTCGCATCATTGATGTACCGATAATTCCATGCAGGGATAAGACACCCGAATCACTCCGCCCAAAACTGCCTCGTACCACCGCGACACACGTGGCATCA
This sequence comes from Musa acuminata AAA Group, assembly GCF_036884655.1. Classification (NCBI taxonomy): domain Eukaryota; kingdom Viridiplantae; phylum Streptophyta; class Magnoliopsida; order Zingiberales; family Musaceae; genus Musa; species Musa acuminata. Next base: position 5,261,247 of record NC_088352.1, read on the forward strand.
CGTGAGCAACCGATGAGGGCGTCTCGTGATTCGCTCTGGGCAGGCGATGGCGTTCTGCACGAGACCAGGCTGCGCGACTGATCCCACGATGTCATCCAATCGCCTTACAGGTACGAGCGAGTGTTTGTACAAAATGTCGGAAAATGTGCTGCTTTAATATTTGCGCCGTCGACGACGAGGCTGCAATCGATTTAACTTAATTAACCACACTAAGTTCAAACTGTGAGCAGAAACGCGTGTCCTCTTGTCTTGTTTGGGTTATACGCGATCTCGTGGTCTGCTGCACGAGATGCTTTCGTCGGTCACGTCGAACCCAAGGCAAGAGTTAATTAGTGCCCTAATTAGCACGAGGAGATCGAATCGAAATGGAAATTGGAATTGGGAAAGAGAGAGAGAGAGAGAGAGGACGGCAAGAGTCAGAGAACAGAACATCTTCTCTTACAGGTCTTATTATTATTATTATTAGTCTAATTGCTATGCTATTATTGTTACTCGTGGAGCGAGTTCATGCAGAACCTAGGCGAATCCGAGTCCCAGAGTGCCTTGATAATGACAGTGACATAATGTTTAGCTTCAGAAATGTCAGCTTCTTGGGTAATAAACTACATCTAAGAACTTGGTAATTAGTAGAAATCATACGTTTAGCATGTCATCGAGGACCTGAGACCTAATGCTAAGCACACATTGCAGTTTATGAGGAGTTTCCACTCCTCAGCAGCCATACCTCTCACAGTGATATGTGAAAATTGAATGCATGAGACAACTAGACGACAAGTCCAATGCGGAAGACAACCGGATTGGTGAAGCCACATTTATTCCTCTCCATCTACTCACCAAAGCCAGACAAGAGGAGAGTGACGATAGTTTAGTGTGATGTAAAGAGACAAGAGTACGAGAGGCTCTTCCAGGTAGAAATGGCTGATGTGAAGCTTGGAAGGCGCCGCACGAGTTGGCAGTGAGCTTTAATGTCCTGCGCGCTGTCTTCACTTATGTCCTGCCTTACTAAATGTATACTGATCACTGATTCCAGTTCGTAGCTGCAGATAGCAAGACCTGCGCCACTGCTGTATCCCAATAAATGCACGCCATGGCATTCAAACGTATCAGCAAGCGAGTAGTTTCCCGCTCCTCGACAGCTCGACCTTCTACAACCCTTCGCGTGGGCTGTGCAGTGTCTCATCTGGGTTCTTCAGCTACGTGAGGGAAGGGTGTAAAGCATCACTGTAACTGAGCATGGATTCCAGTTTGCAGGTGCTGATGGAATAGCCTCCTCAACTCCCTTGTCGTCTCTTCGCTTGCAGACAGGGCAACTCTTCCAGTGTGACTGGGTGGAGTCGACTCGATTTGGGTTGAATACAGACCTCTTCCTGATCTCATGTTATCCACCACGTGTATGGAAGTCATTGGAGCGGTCATGCCTTCGGATAAGATGGACGAATGGCACCTCACGATTTCCTGCGCGCACTCCTTATTACGAGCGTGAGTTGGAATTGCAGGGAATTGCATGTGTGCGAGGTAGACATGGCATCATCACTCCCCATAACGGCTTCCTTCCTCGGCGGTGTCAGCGTCGCTGACCGTCCCTCGATTGGCCGCCGGCGGAGCCTCGTGGTGGCCAAGGCTGCCACCCACGTCAAAGACACCGAACGTCGTGATGGCGGCGAGAACAACGGCCGGCGGGCGGTGATGTTCGCGGCAGCTGCGGCCGCGGTGTGTGGCATCGGCCAGGGGATCGCGACGGCAGACGAGGAGCCTAAGCGGGGGACGTTGGAGGCGAAGAAGAAGTACGCCCCGATATGCGTGACCATGCCGACGGCGAGGATCTGTCACCAGTGAGGCTCTTCCGTCCACCGTCTTCTCCGGTGGTAGCTGGCCGGATGGAGGCATGTTAATTTGCACAAGTATATGATGTATGTTTTGCTCTGTCAATCGAGCTACACTACTCTTTATGTGTTGATCTATCTACCCAGACTTTGCTGTTATCATTTGGTGGGCGATCAGTGAAGGAAAGGCTCCGTGCGGCGTCGCGATTCTTTCTCACTAGAGCGCTTGTCGAGAGGATTTATGGGTGGATAATCTTGCCGACATTCGAATTCTCCTTCTAATATTAAAATATTAATAATTTAATATCATAAACTAGGAATCGATACGACTTGGTCATGTCCCAAAGAAACAAAATCATCTTGGAATATCCTCCCATGGGTGAGGTGAGAGACAAGAGTTGAATAGTAGCATGTGAGAATTGCTTCGATGTAGTCTCTGAACTTTCGGGATTATTCCAAGATGAGGTTTGAATGAGCTTGATCTCTTCAGTGCCCTGCACAATAAATCTCTTGCTCTCATGTTCATTGAACTCTCATGATTTTTAGATAAGCGTCAAGAATTGGCCGCAACAAAAATGATCTCATAAATGTTCATCAACCTTATCGAACTCAAGCCGAGTTATCATTTAAACTTCATATCCCAAATTAGCTCCCAAGTAGCACCATATCAGCCCAAATCTATTCTGAGTGGGACTCATATTAGGACAACATAGACACAATCCTAAATCAACTGGCCTCAAGGAAGTCTTACGATCAAGAGCACTAGCAAAAGAAGAGAGAAGGAGAAGAGCAAATTCGTAGCCTTCATTCTTCCAATTGTATAGCTAGCTTTCATCTTCCTATCCCCCGACCTTTAGTAGTGGCATTGTAATAGAGAACCAACCAAAGCTTTAGTCGTCACTAGTAATTTATCATGTTCAACACTTGAACTTCAAAGCCCGATTTGACCAATCCAATCTAGCACCTACTCAACACCACATCAGCCCAAACCTAAATTTGAGTGGGACTTGGATTAGGACAGCACTTGCACAATCCTAAATCAGCTAGCCTTGAAGAAGTAGTAGAAGAAGAGAGAAAAAGAAGAGGAACAAGTTCATAAAGAACTAGCCAAAGCTTTAGTCAACCGTAGTAATCTACTAATGCCAAGAGCCAAAGAAGAAGAGGAGAAGGTGCTATCGAGTTCCTCTTCTAGTTGTAGCCCATTATTCCTTAAATTTCAACAACCAAGCATTGTTCAACTCTTTGGAAAGTCTAGAAGCCTTTCTATTTATTGTTCCAAATCTCATGAGGAGATTCTAGCAATAAAAGAGGAGACCAAAACCTGTTAGTAAGTTCCTTTTGCCAATAACAGTAAGGTATTATCTATAAATAACATGCATTCTTAGTTGAATCTTTTCACGTCTTTATTTTTATTATTTAGTCTCTTGTTGTTGACACTTTTGAATTTAAGACAATAGAGATTATTTTTTTTTTAGTTTTACGCTCGATTTATAGTGATATCTTTCTCCTCTACTAAAACTTTTCATCCAAAGGTGGTATCAAATCGATAAATTATCAAATCTAAATTTTATATAAATAAATAATAATAATAAATATATACAATTGGGGTAGTATACCAAATATTTTATAGGATAATATGTATATATATATATATATATATATATATATATATATATATATATATACATATATACATACATACATGCATATATATAATGTTTAAATTGTACAAGAAAATTATTTTTTAAAAATTATCATTTTTCAGAAGGTAGGTAAAAATTGGCTTTGAGGCAAAGATTCACGTGTAGAGATTAGGGAAATATACAACTTGCTTGGCCACCATTGGTTTAGAAACTAAAATAAAATATTCATATTCAAGGGCACTTTCGAAGTTATGCAATATTTTATCATGTTCTTGGTGGAGTTATCATAATGTTTGTATTATTTAGTTTTAATTAAAAAATTAAAACTAAATTAAGGTTTACTATTTTTTCATCCAAAATTGATCAAACCTCGTTGGACCCAATAACAGGGTGCAACCTCTATGATCAACATTCGTAAATCTTCCATTGTCAATTATGGGTAAAGAAGGGGGAGGGGATAGTCCATCCAAGTTCCCGGACTCTATTGCTTGGTGGGTTCGATGGAAGGGAGCAATTGACATGATGGAGGGGGTGAACGACAAAGCGAAGGGTAGTGGCTGACGGGAGCAAAATGATCATTTCAAGAAAAAAAAAAAAAAGCTCCACGAAATTCTTTTAAAGTTGGGGTGCTATTTGAAAAATTCTCAAACTTATATTAAAAAAAAAATGATCATCATCATCATATATATATATATATATATATATATATATATATATATATATAGTTTATACAAGAAAATTATTTATAATTATCATTTTTAGATTAAGGTGGGTAAAAATTGGCTTTGAGTGGAAGATAAAGTTGTTCCACACTGAAAGTTTAGCAAAATACATGAACTTTTCGAGATAAATGATTAATATTTTTTTAAGGAGGCATCCCTCTCTTTCAAAGTTATGGGATATTTTGTCGAGTTCTTTGTGATCATAATTCTTGTATTGATTAGTTTTTATATAAAAAAAAAATCAAACTAAATTAAGATTTTTGTTTTTTCATCAAATTGATCAAACATAATTCCATCAAGTCGGACACAATCGATGTCTCACGAGTCCAATTGCCATCGGTCACTTTCCGTCTTTCACTGTCATTAGAAAGATTGCATGTGACGTATAATGCATAGTGAACGATCAAATACGACGTTCCGATTTTGATTAGAATATAATAACTATATTTTGAGTAGGAAGTCGTCAACACATCCCTTCTGCTTGAATCGATACGGTACTTCTCTTGTCCCGCTGAAGTCGCGTTTGAATCGGTCAAGTCTGGGGTACAAATGCATCTTGGCGCGCAGGCGAAGAGGGACACGTTGGTCATCACGAACTCCGTTAGATTTCCGACGAGCGAGGAGAAACGATCGCGTGTTTCTTGTGATGCTGTTTTGACTACTACAACCCAAGAAAGAAGGCGGATTTTGCTTCTCGTTTGGCTTCTTTTTCTCGTTGTTGTCGTGAGGAGCTGGTGGGAGGGAGGGGAGAAGAGAGTCGGAAGCTTTGACCCTCTCTTCTCACGACATTGGGCTCATTCGACCCTCCTGCTCTTGATTGGAATTCGAAATCTTTTGTTCCAATCCGTTTGTTTTCTTCTCGCGCGGTCCCTTTGTTTGACTCCTTACCTCGTAAAAATTCGTACTTTGCCCCTGTTGCCGTTCGAGTTGAGAGAATCCGAGAGGGGAGGAGATAGCAGAGGGGTGCGGAAGCTCGGATTCTCGTTTTTGGAAGAAGAACGGAGGAAAGAAGCAGGCGAATTGAGACAAGGAAAGAAAAACACAAGGGTTCCTGTTCTCGTTTCTATTGTCTTCGTTCCTTTCAATTCGAGGAGTTCCGTATTCGTTTAGATATCCCAAACGGTCTCTAATTTGGAGAGGCATTTTGGTTCCCATACGTTCTCTTGGAATTTCAAGCTGTCGAGCTTGATCGCTTATTTTTGGTTGGTAAAAGACCAATTTTTTTGTCATCCCTATCGGATTTTTCTCCTTGGGAAAGATTCAATCTTGCCGCGGCTTGCGTTGGTTCTCAAGGACTCCTTTCGGTTAATCCTTGGAGAAAACCGCGAAAGGTTGGATCTTGGTCCGAAAATCCACTAAATCCAATGGGGAATTGCTGCGCCGTCCCCGTCGATCCGGAGACGACGACGACGACGAAGAATAAGAAGAAGGAGAAGAGGCCGAACCCTTTCTCTATCAGTTACCTCCGCGGACCCGCACCCACCCTCGTCGTCCTCAAGGAACCCACCGGCCGGGACATCGAGAGCCGGTACGATCTCGGCCAGGAGCTCGGCCGCGGGGAGTTCGGCGTCACATGCCTCTGCACCGACAAGGCCACGGGGGAGCACTTCGCCTGCAAGTCCATCTCCAAGAAGAAGCTGCGCACGGCGGTGGACGTCGAGGATGTGAGGAGGGAGGTAGAGATCATGCGGCATTTGCCGAGCCACCCAAATATCGTGAGCCTCAAGGACACCTATGAGGACGACACCGCGGTCCACCTCGTCATGGAGCTTTGCGAAGGAGGGGAGCTGTTCGATCGGATTGTTGCGAGGGGGCATTACACCGAACGGGCCGCTGCCATGGTCATGCGAACAATTGTTGAAGTGGTACAGGTAATACCCCTTGCGGAAGGAATCAAACTCTTCGCTCTTCTTTTAATCTAACTCGTTCATCCCTGCAATCCATTTGCTAATCCTTCATGTTTATAAGATTCATGCACATTCTTGTTCTTTTATACATCTGGATCACCGAAAGAAGTATGTATCATTTGCCAAATTGCCAAAACTCACTCGTTTACTTTACTTTTGTGTCATGGCATTTGCAAGTCCATAGAACGAGCTTCTGTGTTAATTAAGTTTAATTGTTGCCTATTGCATTTGATGGATATTTCAGCATACTGAAAAGGTAATTTTGAACTTCCTTAATTAGTCTCAAATTCCAAACATCGAAGGAAACATACTGGTGATTTTTCTGAGGAATATAATTGTATCTTCCTCCCTCGTTCTCGAAAGCCAATATCTACTTTAATGTCCTCCTACCTGTAAGGTTTCTGTATTCGGCACCCTTCTTTCTGTTAATACTATTGTTTGTTCTTCTTTTTTTGGTTTTTTGGAGTTTCTACCTCCTAAGTTTGATCTACATTTGTTCTCTTTAATGCATTTCCTGTTATCATGTTAGCGGCAGTTCAGTTAATTTTTTCATGGCTTTGAGATCCTGTTATGTTGATATTTAAGGCAATGTTATGTTGGTTCGAGCTGGATTCGAGTATTTCCATGCCTGAGCTATGACTTGATTTTCTAATATCCTGATACGTGTGACTTGCTTGCAATATTATGTTGCCTTCAAGCTGGATTTGAATGGTGCCATGGCTAAAGATCTTACTTGTTTACTTGCTCCATTTTATATCAGAATTGTCACAAGCACGGGGTGATGCACCGCGACCTCAAACCAGAGAACTTCTTGTTTGGAAGCAAAAAGGAAAATGCCCCTCTGAAAGCCATCGATTTTGGGTTGTCTGTATTTTTTATGCCAGGTAGGTTGTAATAGTATAATACTATGAGAATATTTGATTAGTATCCTATAACCTTGGCCGGTTACTATACTGCAGCGTGAAACTTATAATACCTTTAAATCCCTGAGTTGCTACAAATTCATGAAAAATCATTTGATGGTCATTCTAGTCCATGAAGTCGTAGGTGCCATATTGTGTAGGGTAACTTAAAGGATTTCTGATGCCTTTGCTGGTTTTCTTTTTGCTATGCAGGTGAGCGCTTTACTGAGATAGTTGGCAGTCCTTACTACATGGCTCCAGAGGTTTTAAAGCGAGATTATGGCCCAGAAGTTGATGTCTGGAGTGCAGGAGTTATCCTATACATCCTGCTTTGTGGTGTGCCACCATTTTGGGCAGGTAATTTCCTTTCTTGGAGAGCCAAAAAGAAAGAACATTCCTGGAAGGGATGCAGTTTGATGTCAGATCCATTGTTGCTACTACGTCTATTAATAAGTGAACTGTATCGAGAAATATAATTAAGTCTTTATGATATGTCATTCAGTATCTATTAGCTAATTTAACAACTAGTGGCTATTGCAGAATCAGAGCAAGGCATCGCACGAGCAATAATCCGCTCGGTAATCGATTTCAAAAGAGACCCATGGCCAAAGATTTCTGATACTGCCAAAGACCTTGTCAAGCGGATGCTCGATCCAGATCCTAAGAGACGTTTGACAGCTCAGGAAGTTCTTGGTAAATCTTCAATACCTAAATGCTCTTCAATAAGCGACTACTCTGAATCGGCATTTTCTGCTTAACTAAATCATAACCTAACTAGTTTGAGGAAACAAAAGCTTCCATTACATTTCCAGCAATGTGAGGTAATCAAAGTTATGAATATTATCAAGAAATGATGGAGGCCGGTAAGGCATCCTTGATTATTTTCATCTGGTTGTGTGTTAAAATCAAGTAGCACTGTAATTTGACAAAAACTTGCAATTGAATACTTCCACTTGTTCTTAGTCTTTACAAGTTAATCCATCTGCACCACAGAGGGATTTTATCTACATCCGAAGTAACTCTTCTGGCATATCTTTTTTGCATTTTCGAAGCATTTCCCTCACAATCTACATTGCATTGCAGATCACCCTTGGCTGCAAAATGCCAACAAGGCTCCCAATGTTAATCTTGGTGAAACTGTTCGTTCAAGACTCCAGCAATTTTCGGTGATGAATAAATTAAAAAAGAAAGCTCTTAGGGTAAGAATCTGTTACATGAATAAATCACTTATCCTGTTCGCACTTTAGTGGTCATGTTCTTCACATAATTCTCATGTTAGGCAATATCAAGATCCACAACTTTTTATGTGTTCCTTGTGCTCTGCCAGACTTCAATGCTGACACATTTTGAGACCACATGGCTGTAGGTGGTGGCTGAACATTTATCTGTGGAGGAGGTTGCTGACATAAAGAATATGTTTGAGAAGATGGATGTAAACAAGAAAGGGCAAATAACACTAGAGGAGTTAAAATATGGTTTGCATAAGCTGGGACACCATATTCCTGATGCAGATGTCATAATACTAATGGAAGCCGTAAGTTTCTCCTCACGATTACTTAAAGGTGTTATTTGGTCTATTATTAAATCTTAAGGGCACCATCATGTGTGGTCTCACGATGGCCATCATCTTCTGTTTCCTTCTTAGAAATTATTTCTTCAGCAGATCTGAATATGGATATTCGTCTTTTCCTACCCTGAAGGGGGAAGGAAGCTGAATTGTTTCATACAATAATATAGGGCATTTAAGTTGCATTCCATCTGCTTTTAGAGTTTAGTGAACAAACATTATTCGGCAAAACCAGATTCGACTGTCTTGCCCAAGTGTAATTTGCAACAAATACAAGTGTTGAACATGAAAATTTACTCCTTTTAATTCGAATTCATCTACCTTCTTCATGACAGGCTGATGCTGATGGAAATGGCTCCCTGGACTATGGAGAATTTGTTGCCGTCTCCATCCACCTAAAAAAGATTGGAAACGATGAACACCTGCACAAGGCCTTTCAATACTTCGATCAAAATAAGAGTGGATATATAGAAATCGAAGAGCTCAGGGACTGTTTGGCTGATGACTTGGGTCCGAATCATGAAGAAGTGATTAATTCCATCATTCGTGACGTAGACACAGACAAGGTAACATCGATCACTTTCCAATTTCTTCATATTTTGTTTCCTCTGCTTTGAATTAAGAGAAACAAAGAAAACCTTCATAGGGTGTAAAAACATTAGAGCAGATCTGTTGAAGATATTGATTTCTACTTGGTTGGTGAGAAGAAATCACCTTGTGTTGATGGCCTTTATCATATTAAGACACTAACAAGTTGAAATTTTTTACTTCTTTTTAATCTCAGGACGGAAAAATAAGTTACGATGAGTTTGCAGCGATGATGAAGGCAGGTACGGATTGGAGGAAGGCATCAAGACAGTATTCAAGGGAGCGGTTCAATAGCCTAAGCTCGAAACTAATGAAGGATGGATCTTTACAGCCGAAAAGTGAGGGTAGTTGAGAACTGGACAGACCTACATATGCATAGTTTGAACTCGATATCTCTTTTATTGGCTTTGCATTACTCCTTCTTTCTTGAATACCTTTCGGGCCATCCATCAGTTCCTTCACCTCGTTTCTTCATTAATTTGGTTTCTGTTATATGAAATGGAGATTGTTGACATTTGGGATTCATAAAATGTGTGAATACACCGGATGTCATTTGGTTGTATGGTAATGTAGATATCTTTGTGTTTCTATACTGTTAAATCAGGGATGTGGATGCTGGCATTTCCACAGGATTGAAGGAACAGAAATGCTTCCTTGTAACCTTACACCTTGAAAATATATCTGATTCATATATGATATCTGATCTTTGAGCTTCCTACTCTCTCTTAGTCTCTGTTGCAAGCTCAAAGTTATACTGTTCCAGCTCATAATTGAGGCTATCAGAGTTTGTTTTTATCCTTCAAAGTATCTTGTAACAATTTCACTTAGTTGAATCTGATCAGTAACTCACAGTCCGATCAGATTAGTCTATTCCATATATCATCGTTTCTGATCATTACATGGATATATAAATAGGGTTCAAAAGGTTTCCAATTCATTTATCCTTAATGGAAAAATATTCTTTTCTGGACGAAAGAACATTCGCCATGAGGAGAACAAGCTTCAGCCAGTTGCATGAGGCTGTTCCTGTTCGATGCAAGAGTACATCTTATACTCCCAGTTATTAACTGAAGAACACATCCATTACTGCAATTGCTTGCCAGGCTGCAGCTTAGACGAAGCCACCCGCAGACCTAAAACTTTTTTTCCTCCCTATACAAACTTCATTGACCTCTCAGATCAACACTTGGCAGTTTCTTTTCATGGATCAGCAACCATTTAAGAAGGGAAAAGCATCAGCCCCTTCAGCTCCTTGATGCATGCCATCCTTGTCGTGGAGCCTTTCTTCAGATAATGCTCGAACTCCCATTTGTATCAAGTACTCCTCCAAGTCACTTTCCAGCACAACACAGAAGGAACACAAAGGCATGGGGAGAGATCTCCAAGCTTGACGTTGCAACAGGGACCACTGTTTTCTCATATGATTGCTTTCCAAGGAGAAGAAATGCATTACATCTTCCACTCGACTAAAATACAGACGATCATTATCAGATCATAGATCGTATTCCACCAATCTATCTATCTTTCAGCTGCAGTTTCCTCTCAGGAACTTGGAAGAAGAACACATTGACGAAAGGAATCGAGCCACTGATTCTTTTGGTCTCGAGAGACAAACTTTTCCTCGTGCTCAGTGCATGTTGACATCTCATCGCCTTAGAAAATGGTATGGAAGATAGAGAAAACGGGAGCAGGAATTCTCATGACTCACTGGAGATGCACTGCTTATAATCTTGGAAGGAGAAGAAATGGAGAGACAGAGAATGGAGTTCTCATGCCCTTGCGCGGGACCATATGCGGTGGATGTGAAGACCCACTTAACACCTATCTTGTTTGCTTCAACCACGTGTAGATAAGATTCCTCCTTTATAATACGATAAAAGCACAAGAATACAAAGGAGATGACGATGTCACCATCCAACCCCGAAACCACGTGGAAGGAGTCTACAAAAGTTCGCATTATCTCGCATATTAATTACTATTATTATTAGTCCAATCTGATCTGCTCATCATGGACAAGTGTCATCTAACTTATATATATTGATCAAAGATATAAATATATATGATCGAATTAAAATGTCATGCTTTCTTTGCATCAAGATTAGCGACTGTCCATTGCACCGTGGGATCGGGCATTTCACGATTCTCAAAGCATGATCCACGGTTGTGGGACGGTATGAATCACTCTTTGATGTCCTGTTCATGTCGGATCGGATTTGACCGCACCACGGAGTCCAGTTCAATAGGCTGACCTTGGATCCGGTACGGCGCACCCGATTCGCGGACTCCACCCTGGATTCCACTTGAGCAGAGTGTATCCCTGCCCTCGAGACACGCACGGGAACTCGTCGGTGACCAGCCTTGACTACGTACCCTGTCCCTACCTTTTCGCGTCGTTTCGGCCTGTGGACCAGCGGGCCCCGTTGTGATGCCGAATCACAAGGAAGGCAATTGAGGGAGTATCCGAATTATGGCTCTTATGGTGCATTTGGGTTAAATTTGAAGTGCGCTCCATCTCGACCCGCGTAAAAAAGGATTTAGATAAATTAGAGGCGATCGAGAGGGATCAAATGAAACCTAACAAAATGTGGCTCCCACTTGGGCAGGGTTTCATTTGTGTTGCCTTGTGGGTGCGTTTGTGAGCAAGGGAGACGCCGAAGCCTCTTCTCTCCTCTGCTTTTCCGGTCTCCTCCTCCCTCTCTTATTTCGGTGATGAGAGGCGGCGCCGAGGTTTTCTGCAGCTTCGCCGGTTCCTAGACGAGTTCGCGGTGTCAGCGGCCGCCTTTTGCTGCTCCCCCGCCTCTGAAAGTTGAAGGATCGGGCGGCCTCGAGTTCATTTCGGTGTTTCGATCGCGTTTTACCCGATCTGCCAACATCAGCTGGCGGAAACCGTGAGCTCTCTCAGCTGATTTATTTGACTCTTTCGATGTAGTCTCTAAGAATACAAATGAGGTTTTCTTCCATCCGATATAGTCAACTTTCAAGGTTTGGTCGTTGTCTTTCGTTTAGTAAACGCCTGACAATTCCAGTTGCTTTGGTTTTGGTCTGCTTGAGGCAGATCCATTCTCTCAGTCGAAGTCATTCTTGTGGCCGGATTTCGTTGCAGAAATGCTTCGATGGCTGCATTTTGTGAAAAAGATTCGAGCTTTGTGATTCCATTATTTCTGTTCATCTCTCGCCAATCTGTGATTTTGATCATTCTTCTGATCAATCTGTAGTTCTCAGGCCTAATTCATGCCAACCGCAGCATGTGCGGTGGTCCGGAGCGCATAAGACCGTCCCCCTCGTCTTTGTCGTCGCCGACTCCATCCTCACAGGAAGAACAGCACCAACACGCTCCGGGCCTCGGAATGAATCACCTCACCGTCGAGACCGATGACTTCTCTTCAAGCCTTCTTGAGCTCGCTGCTAACGATGACGTGGACGCGTTACGGCAGTCCCTCGATCGCGATCCATCGGCCATCAACGAAGCCGGCCTCTGGTACAGCCGCAGAAAGGGCTCCAACCAGATGGTGCTCGAGCACCGGACTCCCTTGATGGTGGCCGCCACGTACGGCAGCCTCAGTGTCCTCAAGCTCATAGTCTCCCTACCTTCCGTTGACGTCAACCGTGTCTCGGGCCCCGGCAACGCCACCGCGCTCCACTGTGCCGCTTCCGGCGGTTCCTCGGATGCTGTCGATGCTGTGAAGATCCTCCTTGCGGCTGGTGCCGACCCCACTTTGGTCGATGCCAATGGAAACCGCGCGGCTGACGTCATTGCGGTGCCTCCCAGGCTGCCTGATGTGAAGAATGTCATCGGACAACTTCTTGGAAGGTGCAGCGATATCTCGGGTGGTGGCTTCGATCGCCATCATCCTCCCCTTAGTGTGACGACCAGCTCGTCAAACTCCACTTCGCCACCCCGTTCTTTGTCCCCTGACGAGGAGGGTTCTCCATCGGCCCGCTCGACTTCCTCTCCTCCGACAGCGAAGTACCCTGACCTTACAGTGACTGTGTCGGAGAGGAAAGAGTATCCAGTTGACCCGACTCTCCCGGATATCAAGAACAGCATATATGCCACGGATGAGTTCCGCATGTTCTCGTTCAAGATCCGCCCCTGCTCTCGTGCGTATTCCCATGACTGGACGGAGTGCCCCTTTGCCCATCCTGGTGAGAATGCTCGGAGGCGCGACCCGAGGAAGTACCACTATAGCTGCGTCCCGTGCCCTGACTTCCGGAAGGGGTCGTGCCGGAGGGGAGATATGTGCGAGTACGCACATGGGGTCTTTGAGTCCTGGCTTCACCCAGCGCAGTACCGCACTAGGATCTGCAAGGATGGCACCAGCTGTGCTCGCCGGGTCTGTTTCTTTGCGCACACGGATGACGAACTGCGTCCACTTTATATGTCCACTGGCTCTGCTGTTTCTTCTCCCAGAGCATCAACTGCTTCAGTGGAGATGGCAGCTGCGCTGGGGTTCATGCCTGGGTCACCGTCTTCGGTTTCTGCTGGTATGTCTGCCTTCACGCCACCCATGTCCCCTTTGGCCAATGGTATTGGACACTCTTCGTTGGCTTGGCCTCAGCCGAATGTGCCCATGCTGAATCTTCCTGTAAGCAATCTTCAGGCTAGCAGGCTGCGGTCGTCTCTGAGTGCAAGAGAGATGCCAGTGGACGACCAATTAGTAATGTCTGAGTTTGATAAGCAGCAGCTGTTCAATGACTGGTGCCAATCTCGTCTGAGCTCTTCTACTGCAAATCATTCTGTTCGAACCAAAGCTATGAACCCCTCAAACCTTGATGACCTTTTTTCAGCCGAGATCACCTCATCTCCAAGGTATAACTCTGATCAGGGGTGTATTTTTTCTCCATCTCACAAGACTGCTATACTAAATCATTTCCAGCAGCAGCAGAACTTGCTCTCACCCATTAATACAGGTGTGCCTATGGTGAAGGCCACTGATGCTCAGCAGCTACCTGTTCATTCATCTCTCTTACAGGCCTCCCTTAATATCTCATCTCCTGGTTTCATGTCTCCACGAAGCATGGAGCCTGTTTCTCCATTGAGTTCTCGCCTGGCTGTTCTTTCACAGAGGGAGAGGCAGCAGCAGACACTTCGGAGCCTGAGCTCCCGTGATTTTGGTCCCATATCATCTCCTATTCTAGATTCTCCCACTAACTTGTCATGGTCCAAGTGGGCATCTCCATCTGGTATACCTGATTGGGGAGTGAATGGTGAAGAGCTGGGACTTCTCAGACGATCATCTTCCTTCGAGTTACGAGGAACTGGGGATGAGCCTGATCTCTCATGGGTCCATTCACTAGTGAGGGATACACCGCCTGAGAAAATGGTTTCTGCTGCAGTGGCTCCTGCAGGGCATTCTGAGTTGCCTGCCATTGGTGTCGAAAGTTCAAATTCAAAAGGTGAGATGGATGGGCATGATCAAGCTGTGGTACTTGGTGCATGGCTTGATAACATGCAGCTTGATCAGATCATAACTTAGGTAAAAAGCCAAAATTTCACCAAAATCTTAGATGGGAGGTATCAAGTAGTAATTAGTAACAGTTCTTAAACAATGTTTTCTTTTGGTTAATTGGAAGGTGAAGGGAAAGAAGCAGAAAGGAGCGAGATTCATTTCTTCAACAAACATATTTATTATTACTTCAATGAGTTCAGCCAATTCAAGGATGTATGGGGGTGTGCTTCTGGATTATACGAAGGCCTATCCCAGGTGAACTGCTCTCCAATAGTTTGAACATTTTGCTTTTTTTTTTTTCTTTTGTTCGTAATCCCGTAATCTCAAAACATCAGTTTATGCTTGATGACAATGAAACTTGTCTAGTTTTCTTTTTAGTCTTTACCCTCAGCGTTCACATTTGGTTAATTATAATGCTTGATGTAATGATACTGGGCAATGGAGTGAAAAGGGTTCTCTTTGGAGTCCATTTTGGGTATTTTCTGGCTTTCTTTTATTAGAAGAACAAAGATTATCTAAAAGCAGCCAGTGAAGTGCCCCATTTGATTTTTTAATTATCGCAGATGTTCTAGAGAATCAATAGTAGGAAAGTTGGTGCATAAGTTCCCTGCTTGATGTAACATTTGTTTAAACTATTCCTATTATATCAGTTCCTTTATTTCTTTTTATATTCGGTTGTGGTTTCATGTGAATAGTTGCTTAGTTGTCTTCATCATATGCTTGGTTGTTTGTTCATGAGATACTGCTTTATGTGGTGTTTTTTCTTTTGATCCTACAAATCCTTGAATTATTTTATTATAAAACATATCTGAAGGCGGTGGTGGGGCAATTTACAGGGAATCCAGGAATAACATGGCCATGGAGCATACTATGTTATGGACTTGTGGAATTGCCATCTCTTACCTTTTTGGGTTTGTGGGCATCTCTTCTTTCCTATCATGTTTGCTGGGTCCTAGTGGAAGCTCGTGGTGGTGATTGTGGTTGGGTTAGGACACCTATCTATTCTACCATGATCTGGATCAGTAGCTTTTTGGATTTGTTGTGTGCAATCCATCAAAAGGAAGTACTATAATGAGCATTGATTCAATTCTTGGCTTTTGATTCCATAAGTTCTCTGAGATTTTAGGTCAATATTTTTGTAAATTGAATATTACCATGTTCACCAGCAAATTTAAGTCACTTCTAAGGTTGAGGGTTTCTGATTCTTGTCTTCTTCTCTACAGTAGTCTATGCTGGACAACTGGAAAATTTTAATTGAGATATAATTGTAGAATATGGATTATGTGTTGGATTATCTGTGTCTATAGTTCAGCACTCATAGGTGTGTGTGTATATATATATATATATATATATCCTGATCAATGCAGCCTTGTTCTTCTGGTGGCAACTGTGGGTTCAGGGCATGTTATTTGTGTTGGATGGAACCTCAAATGTCATGAGATTCAAGAACTATTAAAGGTTTGGAGCTTGCAACAGGTGTGATTCCAAGTACTGAAAGCCAATTGTGAACATATAGTTCCTGTCACTAGTGGCAATCGTGTAGACAAACTATTCCTCTTGCCAGGTTACATCAATGGATGCTATATGCAGTGGGGCATATAAAAGCAATGAATTACTATATAAATTGGTAGAAGTATCATGACAACCCAACAATAGAATCTCATAATCCATGTTGGTCTATCCCTTTAATGTATGATTCAGAAAGTGTCACAATATAGGAGACAATAATTAAGAAAATCGAGTTATTATTTCCTCAGAATATGTTATAATGTAAAATATACAACTCCTGTGTAGGTACAACTCAATGGGTAAACCAGCTACACCTGACATAAGAAAACCAGTAGCTAAAGAGAGAAAAGAACAAAACTACAAGTAGCCCACCAAAAACACTCAAGCAGGGTGCACAATCTTCAGGAAGCCTTCTTTTTTTCTGGCCAAAACAACTGCAGAAAGGTGTCTGCATGAGCCAAAATGAGAGCAAAATTTAATCCGGAGTGATGACAAGAGCAAGGGAAGGGATATGGTTCATGCCAACCTTGTCGATTATCTGGCATTTTGTAGAATAAGGCACTCTCAGGAGAATAAACCTCATGGCACAAGCAATCAGGCCAAAGTTTAGGAAGAAGAAACAAAGTAGTCCCGAATAGTTCTCCTTTTAATAGAGGAAGGAGGGTTGAGGACAGAAGATGGGCTACTCAAAGCAGCTTCTGGGCTTTGCTGCATCTCCTTCTCTTCCCTAAGAAATGATTTATAACTTCTCTTTCCAGACTTGGGCGTACTGAACTCAAGCATTTTGCTTCCATCAGGAGAGGATGGTTCCACTGATGCTCCTGTCAAAGCTTGGAAAGTGTCATCCATGGAAATCGAACATGCTGGAGGATCATCCAAGATTCGTTTCCTGCACTCGGTAACAACAGCAGTTATCCTTTTTCTAATTGCTGTTGGCGATCTTGCACTTATGCGACCACCCTTCTTCATGTTCCAGACACGAACCTGTTAAATGAGATACAGTTGATAGTGAAGATAAAACAATAGAATATGAAGTCTTGCTTCATATCGAGTAAATCTGTGAACTACATAAACCAATATGCTTAATTAGAATCTGTTATCTGATCCTAACTATCGTCCAAAGAGCAACTTCTGAGCTGTAGATTACTAGTGTTGATTCAGGAAAAACCCAAATGTTGTCTAGGTAAATTTACCATGAAGTCATCTGAAGAAGTTGCTAGCTTTCCCACTTCTGATGAGCACCTGAAAAGCATGAAGTTTTATGTTGATATTAAGATCTAGAGAAAATGGATTAACCATCTCTTTCTTATGTTTTCACATACCAATCGACTGCAGTAACTTCTCCGTCATGGCCCTTCAAAATGGCCGGTGCACTTTCAGGTCTCTTCACCTGGTAAATTAACACAAAAATAATGTAATAATATTGGAGGAAAGAAGTCATGCCAAAGTGAAAAGACCATTTGATTTAACAGAAGGGAAAAATTATGTACCTGCCATATGTAGGCATTACCATCACTAGAACCCCCAAGAATATGAGCTCCATCAGGGCTGATTGCAGACTTCAATCACACAAGAAAAATTAGAAATCAGTGCTTTGATAGTAATTTAAAGGTTAAATAAATTCTATTTCTCTGCCGAGATATATGTTTTATAAAAAGGATAATTGCTGCAGACTAAAAGGGCATCTTACTTGCCTTCACAAAAAATGACTCGATTTTACTCCCAGAGAAAACCTTTACGGGACCTTTGTCCGGTTGAAGCACCTCATACAAATAGATCCTAATAGACATGAAGCAAGCTAATTAGAAGTGATTTGGGTTACTAAAATTTAATGGAGCAAACTGATATTAACTTCAAATACCTGCTATCCATGCAAGAAGCTACGAGAGAGGCGCCATGTGCATCTTGAGATAGGCATGTAATTCCATGTTGAATTGTTTCCTTTAGTCACAGGGAACAAAGATACCAATCAATTTCAGAGACACAAGCAATAAAAAGCTTTATACATGCAACGAAGAACACATATTGAAGTTGTTTTTCCATTTTTTTGTGGGGGGGATGGTAACAGAGAAGGCAATCCTCCATACACAAATAAAAGTTACTTGTCTTTACATAAAGCCTCCTGAACAAGCTATATGGATGATGTTGCCGACTTTCTATATAGCGACATCATCTTTAAATCTTCCTCCTTTCATCTATTTCTCATTTTATTTTTCAGATGGAAAATCTAGATTCACCTTTCTGACAAATGGCTCGACATGAGGGCAAGCTTGAGTAACAGATGATTTTAGGTTGCGTGTATCCCAGAACTTCACCACACTGGAACAAAAGAGAACAATCAGGGGAAAGGAAAGAGAGTGAGGCGTACTAAGTAAATGGAATGAACCATGTGAAAAATCCTATTTTGGTTTCACTTGTCTATAATCAAAAGCATCAGTCTTCAGTGACACTGACAATAGTATCTGAAAGTTGTCAAAGATCTTTTTTGAACCTGTCAACTGCTCCAGCAGTGGCAATGGAGATCTCATCCTTGAGATAGAGAACTGATGTGATGCTCATAGAAGCAGGCTGTGAACATGAAACAGAAATCAAGAAACCAGGATAAGAGAAAAGATCAACCAAATGAGTCACTAAAAGATAATGGACAGGAACAAACTTTTCCTTGCCGCCTCCTTTTTCTTGGGGCAGAGGCGTGCGCTTCTTTGACAAAAGCAGTAGACCTAAACATTTTTACCCCAGAGATATCATTGACCATATAGGATCTAGAGCATAAATGATGTGTACAAAAGGATGCAACTAGATTATATGAATTTCATACAACAAGCATGCTTCCCCAAAGCGATTTGTGGAACTAGAGTTGCATCTCAGATCCCAAAGAGCAAAAGATCCATCTCTTGAACCAGAGACAACAATATCTGACAAGAAAGGAATGGAATTTTGACTGTCAAGGCTCAAAGTTCTTTATGAATGACTATAGACAAAAAATCCAAACTGTAATCAAGTAGAACAAAAAAGAGGCTAATATCTGACAAGAAAGGAATGACATTTTGACTGTCAAGGCTCAAAATTCTTAATGAATGACTATAGACAAAAAAAAATCCAAACTGTAATCAAGTAGAAAAAATCTACCAGGATTTGATGAATGAGGGCAAACTGTTTTAACACTTCCTGTGTGCCCTGCCAGGATCCCAATGCATTTCCTCTTTTCAGCATTCCATATCTTGACCTAGTGCAACAACATCAAATTTTCACCAGAATTCAAGGATGGATTCAGTAGGTGCTGCTTAAAGACTCTAATCTTATAATAACTACAAGGACAATAATGCAAGAGGATATGCTTCTTCGCTTACATATTGATCGCCAGAAGCTGTTAGAATCTGATCGTCATCCTGCAGAACATAAACGAAAAAAATTATGTAAATCACTTGGGCTATCTCTGGTCCATTTGTTCCAAGAGGAATGCAATTTTTCAGAGTTCTTAAGAGACCAATTTTGTGAAACTACTTGAGCCAACTTTAATTGATATATTCATTCCAAAATGAACAAAAGCTTTCGATTGTCTTGAGAATGTACCTTTATCCAGCATATGTCAAATATTGCATTGCTGTGAGCAACCCACTCACAAACCCTAGATTCAGCTGCAACAACGAATAGCAAACGGATTACCGCATCTAAAAGAGGCAAACTTGATCAAAACCCTAGATCCCGAGTTTGCACCGATTTCTTTCGGTCCTCTGACTAAAAAAGTGCTCTCTTTTCCAATGTAGAAAAGATTTAGGAAAATGGAATTACACAAACCCGTCCTCTCCCGGCATGAAGCATAGGAAGGAAGGCTGCGACGTGTGTCGAAGAAGCTGACATACCCATCCTCATCCGACACCGCAAGAATGTGAGAATTCCTACTCGTCTGTCTTCATCGGAAGAGAAATTTTTGAAGGGATATAAGCCATTGTTCATACTGTACGGAGGATTTAAGGTGGTAAACAAGATCGGAGGCCAAAGGAGGCACAAGATTGAGAAGGAAGTTGGAACCTTGCAGAAAGAGACGGCAGTGGGAGGCGTGGTGGCGCCACTGTGCTCGACGGACAGCACTCCAGTGCCAAAGCTACCGGGCTCCGACGAGAGATCACCAAGATAAGGCCTTTTGCGTACTACAAGAGGGCAGGGCGATCCGCGACAAGGTCGCGATCAGAAGCTGCGACTGGATTCAAGGTTGCGGAACGGAAGGAATCGCCAAAAGGCAAGGGACCAAGGTGTACCTCTGAAGCCATTGAGCTCTCTGCTCCTCAGATCGCCGAAGAAGGACGAAGGAAGACATCGGTTCTCCATCGCCCGTGTGAGAGAGAGAGAGAGAGAGATTGGGATTATGGTGCCACCCAATGACATAAGCATGAAAAATGGCGGGTGGAGTGAGGTTTTCGCGGGAATGGCGATTCGCGTTCTGGAAGCGGGAATTAGAATTGGAAACGGGCGGCTTAGAAGAAAGCCCGGCCCATTTAACTTACATGGATTTAGCCCAAATACAGACGAATGTGAAGCCCATCTGTAGCATAAGGAATTCAGAGAAATGTGTATGATTAATGCTTTTTTTTTGTTTCGTGTTATGTTTGATTTTTACGTAATTTTAACATTTTAAATTTAATATCATCTGTAGCATAATTAGGTATTGCAGTAACTAATGGCATGTCAAAGATACAATATATGACATGTCAAATTATGCATCATGCCTCGTTCAAATAACACGTAGTTTCCCCCTTGGAAAAAAAACTCCATAAGATAATCCAACTGATGCTTCCAATTCGGATCGAGTTGTCTTATTCAGGAACAATATACTCATTTGATGGTGATTTTGAGAATTAATAATCGCTATGAAAGTTGCTTGACATATAAAGACAGAAGTTTCAATCACAAATGGTTGACCCCAATCAAACCAAGCCAAAAGTGACTCCATACCTAATTTTTTTATTATTTTATTCTTACTTTCATTTTGCCATTAGTTTCTAACGTCAAGTTCACAAGTTCTTTTTGATTTGATACAAAAATAATAACGTGGTTAACATCTATTCGTCATGTAGTCTCGATCTATATCGATTATATCCTTATGTTATATGAACGACACTCTAATATAATATAGTCGATACATCAACATTATATTGATAATGTTTTGAAATATTATGATTGTTGCATATTCCCTAAATTTGATACGGCACAATTCTATTAATACTAAGAGAAATTACGTAATTATTCTCGATATGCATCTTTGAGTATAATAATCCTGAAAATGTATTCATATCTCACTAGATTCATTCCTGAGATAATATAGTTCATAAACTCTATGCATTTAATTGTGGAAGTTTTAACATTTAGTCAATATTTCTTGAATCGATTAAAATATTGGAAAGGGTTTGTTGAGCACAACCTTGAACCAATATCGATTAGAGATAAACTTAAAAATAAGAATTCGATGCATAGAGATACTTTTTATATAAAGGACATAAATCCTAAATATTAGGAAATGAGTTTTCAAGGTTTTCTTAATGATGAAAAGAACAATAGAAGTTTTGATAATTGTAATTCATTTCCAAGGTTTCTTTTTTTCTTTTAAGAATAGGGGTTGAATTACATTGGTTTTGAATAAAAATTAAAAATATATAATAATTTTTTTTTAAAAAGTGTAACTCATATCTAAAAAAAAAGTCTTCAAAATTTTAAAGAATCTTTTCTGATAATATGCAAGTGATTTTTAGTTCAAAGTGTTCTTTAATTCACCTTAGATTGGATAAAATTGAAAGAATAATATAAAACCATTTAATGGTTGAAATAAGTGAACATATACATTACAAAAACTTAAAAATAGTTATTTATTTTTTTAGTCATTCACAATATTTTCTGAAAATATAAGAATTTTTTAAATTGATATTTAACATGTATTGATTTATTTAATACTTTATTATTATTATTATTATATATTTTAATTTTATTTTAAATACATATATATTAGTATTATTTGATTTTTCTTGTTAGACCGATCTAATGTTAACTTAACCTATCCAATACCACGCTTCATTTAGATTTGATTCGAAAGGGAGGAAAGAAAGAAAGAAAACAAAAACAAAAAACAAAAAACAAAAAACAGAAGTAGAATTCTCTTTGCGGGGAAAAAAGAGATTAAAAAACAGGACTATTTTAGGAAAGGTTTTGGTCGTAATAACTAAGTATCATATAATGCATGCTGTGAGGCATCTATTCGTAGTCTTCAACTGTAGTGGCGTGTGGGCGTGTCGCGACTTACGAAGCTTTCGCAGGGGTATAACTTGGAACGAGCCTTCCTGGAAAAAGAAGGCGAGGTATACCTGAGTCCGGTTTCATTCCCTCTGCCTCCCCCAGAAGACAGCTTCCTTTTCTTGGAGCGCCTCGCAGGACCCCTGCTCCTCGGGAGAAGCTGTCGCTACAAAGAGCCAAAGAAACAACGAAGTTTCTCTATCCAGAAGGAATACGAGACTTGGCATACCGCGGTTTTCTGAAGGTCTACCGGAAAACACTTGGTTTTTGTTTGCTCCAGATTAACTGTTGATCCCTTTCTCGTTCCCACACTACCTTAGTTGCATGCGTAGATCCGATTGAGCTCCCGCGCATGAGCTATTCTGTCTTAGAACTGCTTGTTTCTCGTTAAACGATGGCATCTTTGTGTTGTGTGATAGGCTGCCACCTCGTCGATGACTTCTCCTCTCCGAGTTTTATTCAAGGACGCGAGGTGCGGATTTCACTTCTCTTTAGGAACTTCCGCCGATATTTCAACTCGTTGGATTCCGTCTTATCGGTTGTCTGTTCTTGGTTATCAATGCACGACACAGGCATGCTTTTAGATTGGATGAGCTTGGGATGGAGATCATGAGGATCGCCTTCCCTGCGGCACTTGCGCTGATGGCTGATCCCGTTGCATCTCTAATCGATACTGCCTTCATTGGTCACATTGGTCAGTTCGAGCTTTCGTTTATGTCATTTCATCGAGATTTGCCCCGTCTTTTCATGCTGTAATTTTAGTGTGTATTTGTCTTAGCGCGGAAATCTACAGGTCAGTGTTTTTCTTGTCAATAATTTCTTTCTTCTTTACTTCGATATCTGTTGTGTCATTTTCTTTCTTCTTCTCTACTTCGATAGCAGCGGCAACGGATGGCTATATGATTTCTGAGAAAACAATAACAAAAATAGTCCTAAAACAGATGCAAAAGAGAAATTAAAGAGTAAAGGAAGATGATAAATTGTACCTTTGTTTAAAGGTTTTGGAAGGCTTGTAAGAATGTGTCGCAAGTATGTATCTGTGGGGAGAGGAGGGAAGCCAGAAGAAAGTAGACAAAAAGAGAAACGCGGGCTAGAAAAGAAAAAAGTGTGGACTAAAAAATATGTGTATCTTTCCTTCAATTGCTTAATAATCGTGGTAAGATATTTATGTGCATCTTTTCTTGTCATTCCTTAATAATTGTGGTCTATATATATATATAGAAAATTTATGCTTATAGATTGTCCTCTCACTATTTATGCTTGTCGAGATTCCCTGACTCAACATAATGTCAACCCTTATAAGCACCTCTTGAGCCATAAGTGGATGGGGGGTTTAATACCTTTAGTTTACTCGAGTTTACAAAATGAGTAAAAGTTAAGTTGGTTGCATCCATGAGAAACAAGTTATGAACTCTATGTTGAGGAACCTCATCACCCACTTTGGGATCTTGTAATCAATAATCATTAACAGCATGATTTGGTTCAATAATACCAAAGAGCTTTTCCAATTCTATTTAATTTAGCTAAAGTTTAGTTTAGTGGCTCACCCGCATATTAGTGACATGGCTAAGGTGACTAACTAGACTATCCTCGAGGGACTACAAAAATAGGTTATCAATACTAATGACACTTGGATAGGTGAGCTACTTAGCATCTTACAAGCTTCCCAAACAATTATCAAGACCAGTTCGAGAGAGTCTCCATTTAGCCTAGCTTTTGATACTCAGGTTATTTTACCACTCGAGATCATTTTTTCGATACCTTAGATCAATAATTTCGATAAGGTAGTTTTCGAGGAAGAACTTCAAGTCGACCTCAACTTGATTAGCGAGGTCATAATCAAGGCATACCTAAGGATGCTAAGGTATAAGAAGGCAATATTCAAGACTCTACAAGAGGTGCTCACCCTTCAAATTGGAGTTAACAACCTAGTCCTTCGTGAGGCCAAGGTCAAGGTCAATGACTCGACTCATTCCTAAGAAAAGCTAAAACATATTAACTCAATATAGCTAGAGGAATCGTACTCTCCCAAACATGACATATTATAAATCTAAGACACGTCTCAATGATAAGGTGTCACGCAACTTAATATCAAGCGAGCAAGCATCTTGGATATCGAGTGTAATAAAAAAAATTGACACAAGCTATAAAAATAAAGTTTCATTAATCAAAGCAAAGATTATACTATACTATACTCCCAAAATGAGACATCGATATATAAAAAACAAATAAAACTAAAAGACCAGATTTGACAGTTAGGTCTATGGACTCAAACTGCAAATTGATCAAGATTGTTACTGAAGGAGTCCTTGAGTGCTATTGGTCTTTCTCATATATATATATAAGAGTTATCTTGTTCTTCAGTTTGTGCTATATGGTTCTTCTGACCTCTTAGTTATAAGAGAATTGGTTGGTTGATACCGTCCAAAATATCTCCATAGTCTCAACTGATGATCAGTGCAAACAACATTCGTGCTGTTTGTTGTGTTTTTATGATGTAATTATGTCCATGAGGATATTAAGTATTAAGTTCACATTTTCGTCAATCTTTTTACAGGTCCAGTGGAGCTTGCAGCTGTAGGCGTGTCTATTGCAGTGTTCAATCAAGTATCAAGAATTGCTATCTTTCCTATTGTCAGTGTCACGACATCCTTTGTTGCTGAGGAAGATGCCACCAGCAAAATAGCAAGTGGAGATCCTGAAAGTGGAGAATGCCAGGGGTCTTTTTCTGAGGATAGTGAAATGAAAGAATTGATGCCTTGCACTGGTAGGTGATGTCAAGTGTTTGGTCTCTTCCGAATCATGCATCTTCTTGCTAAAATAGAACACAAAGTTTCACAAAATTTACATCAGAGTTACCTCAGGGTTGATGCATTGCCTACAATTTTATTTTCAGATCATGATGAACATGAGTATACCTCGCCTTTCTCATCGAATAAATCTGCTACTATGACTGAAGTTGAGGACCGCAAACGGATTCCATCTGCCTCTTCAGCATTAGTAGTTGGTGGTGTACTTGGTGTTCTCGAAACACTATTCCTGAATTTTGGAGCAAAACCCATTTTGATCTTTATGGGTGTGAAACATGTAAGCATCTGTTCTTCTCTTCTACAGGTTGCCTGCTTCATGACCAAGTTGTCATCTTTTCATTGATTGGTTTTAAGATGGCAAAAAATCATGATAGCCTTGAAAACTTTGCCAGCAAGTTAGTATTTATTCTCATCAAGATGGAATGTTGTCTATATGCGAATAATGGTTATTTATATAATTTTGGGCAACAAACTTCTATTTTTACATGATAATGGTGTATTGGTGTGACCACAAAATGTAGTAACAAAAACTATTTTGATTAACATAGTTAGAAACGGTCACTTAAAAATAAGGCTATGTACATTGACTCTCCTTAGATCTTGTAGTAACAAAAACTACTAGATATGCCCTTTTTAATTGTAATAGTCGAAAAGATTATTTAGATTTGTTCGGCTGCACCCACATTCCTTTTTTTTTTCTTTTTTACTATCGTGCATATGGGGTTTCTGTGGCAATGAACTCTATGTAATGGCTAAATCTAAGATAACTGGTTTATATATCCTACAGTTTAACACATATATATTGTTCTGTAGTGGAAATTGCTATCATGTTTTGAGGCAATACATTTTAATATCAATTAAACTTAATATAACTCCAGAATTGAATTGTTTAACAAGTCATTTAGATTCTTCTGATGAGAAAACCAAAAGAAATGACAGATCAGATAATTTAACTTCACTTTGACTTTAATTAATCAAATATGTCTCATAATATTTATGCCAAACTATCAAGGCAGGAAAGAGTATCTCTGAGCATCCATGTTATAGGACCATTCCAAATTACTCCATTTTTGTGCATGGAACACTTATAGATGAACTATAGTTATAAATGCTGAGACAAGTGAATCTTCGACCTGAATATTTTATAATTTCTTTGGATTGATAGAATTTGTGCCCCACCATTTTTGAGAGAATATTATATATATGTGTTATATGCACACACACTAAAAATTCACTGATTCTGTCATTCTGAGCAATTGCCTAAAAAATGAATGCTTAAAGGGAAAACATGAAACTCACAGTTGTTTCCAACATATTAATTGTGAATGCAGTCATTGTACTGATCTAGAATGGGCTTATTGTATACTCGGACATAAAGGACTGGAAAAGTTTATCCTCGTGAATGAGCAGTGACATCTGATGGAAAAATCATATATCATGAAGATTCCCATAATATAGTTGGAAACAACAGTTGAGTTGGAGTTATCCATGGTTGAGGCTCTGAAAAAGTCTGATAAATTCTGTTTTATTAGTTCTAATTTCTAACATCATATATCTCGAGATATGTAGTTTTTATGCATGACTTAGCGATACTCCATTGTAAACTTTATTGTTATTATTATTATTATTATTATTATTATTTTTATATGCTGATGCTTTTGCATTTCATTCCAAATTTATTTGATAAGAACTGTGCCTATACAATAACAGTGCATATTTGTTGATAGGATTCCCCTATGTTGACACCAGCATGTGAGTACTTAACATTGCGATCTCTTGGCGCCCCTGCTGTTCTATTGTCTTTGGCTATGCAAGGAGTTTTTCGTGGAATCAGGGACACAGAAACTCCTCTTTATGCCACTGGTATGACAACTTATAAGTAGGTTTGGTTGTGCTATAACTT
The DNA here is from genome assembly GCF_036884655.1 of Musa acuminata AAA Group. Lineage (NCBI taxonomy): Eukaryota > Viridiplantae > Streptophyta > Magnoliopsida > Zingiberales > Musaceae > Musa > Musa acuminata. Next base: position 5,288,353 of record NC_088352.1, read on the forward strand.
ATAAATGTCTTGCTCATGGTTTATATGGATGTTCATTGATGCTTAAAATAAATTCTCACCACTGTGAAACCTGTCTCACAATTGATCATAACAAATTTGGTTTAATTTTTCATGATCAATGGATATCACAAGTATAAGGCAAGCCCATAAAAAAATTATTCATGCATTCATAATCGTCATTTGGTGTGAAGCAGCTGATTTTTGGCATTCATTATTTCGGCAAACTACTAGTTCTGTAAAGAAATATATTGCTGGAACTTCTCAGCTGTTAGTTTTGTTTCTTGAATGATCAACTAATATTGTGTCTTCTTGACTGACCCAGTGGCTGGAGATGCAGCCAATATAATCTTGGATCCAATATTCATATTCTTGTTTCGATTAGGCGTTGGTGGTGCCGCGATTGCTCATGTTATTTCTCAGTAAGTACCATCTTGTTGCTCTCTACACTTGTGCAGAGTGCTGGTAAGTTTACCCAGCATCCTCTGTCATCGAAGAAACATTAATATCATCCTTTTTTTTATTTCATTATATTCTGCAGATACTTAATTGCATTCATGCTTTTGTGGAAATTACTGAGACAAGTCGATGTCTTGCCTCCCAGTATCAAAAATCTGCAGTTTGGTCGGTTCCTAAGAGATGGTAAGTAGTTCCTTGAATAAACATATCATGTTTAATATCATACTTTTCTTTATGTATCCTGTACATTTGTCAACTGTATCTCTAAAGCCACTGCTGGCTATCTTGTGTCTTTTTTCTGCTACACAAAAGAAATCAGTGGCACTTGTTTCAGTAGAAAGCCGCATTTAAGGAATAGTGAGATCATGCATTTCACATACGTGAATTAGTATCTTTTCTGCCATGATTTGGTTGCTTCTTAGAATTTGACTTATACTTTGCCTAGGCAGGATGTCAAATAAGTAATTAGCATGATATGCTGCTTCCTTTAGGATGTTGAAGGCTCCGAGATGTCAATTTATTCCTGTCCATACTATTGATGTTTTCAGAGCTGCAAGATATTAATCTGTGCTGGTTTCAGGTCTTCTATTGCTTGTACGGGTGATCGCTGTGACGTTCTGTGTGACACTAGCAGCATCGATGGCTGCACGTCAGGGATCAGTCCCTATGGCTGCATTCCAGATATGTTTGCAGATTTGGTTGGCGACTTCTCTTCTTGCTGATGGCTTGGCGGTTGCTGGACAGGTTAGGAAGCAATTGCTTGCTTGATTGTTTTATGGCAATTCCTTATGTCAGATGGCAATAAGAATAGAGTTGGTAATCCTACTTCTATCTACTTTCATGTAACGTTATTGATAACAATTATGATAGTGTTTTCATGAAAAACACATCACAATATATTATTGACTGGTAGCAAGTCAGATCACATATTTCAAAATGGGATAAAACACTAATTTATAGTACACTCACATTGATGTTATAGGATCATTATGGTACCTTCTATTTAATCCTTGGCATGGTCATTAACCCCAACACTCATTTTCGTTTCTGCAAACACAGTATGTCCACTGTCACTGATATGCATCGCACCTTTTGTTTCCTCTTCATAAAGATAATACATGTTTCAGATGCACCAATGACATGTTCCTCTTGAGCCAAAACACAAACTAGAAGAACCAGTTGATGTCATGTCCTATCAGATCTTTTCACCATATTTTCTGGAAGAACACACCGATAAAGCAACTTGTGGATCATTGCATAACTTAACATGAAGGCTTCCGGTCTGCTATCTAAGATAACTTGGCAGATTACTGCACCAATTATGTACCTTCAAAGCATATTAGTCCCTCGTGCTCATTCCAGTGTAAGTTGAGATATGTCAGGAACTTTGCAGGCAATACTTGCTAGTGCATTTGCCAGAAGGGATCATTCTGGGGCAACATCTGCTGCTTCACGTGTTCTTCAAGTATATTTTCCAATCAATAATTAAATTGATCTCTGCCCTTGACGTTCATTAGTTACAATTTCATAGCAACAAAAAGACTAACCTGCACTAGCTTTGCAGTGGGGTATGGTTCTGGGGCTGTTGCTGTGCTTCATACTCGGAATTGGCTTACAGTTTGCATCGAAATTGTTCACCAAGGATGCCAAAGTGCTACAACTTGTTCACGTTGGAATCCCGGTATCTAAGTTGCACATTCTTGGAAGACATAAAAGAGTGTTCTTTTGCATTAGTTGTTGGTGCACTTGTTCTGAAGCTAACTACTCTGCTCCACCAAAAACAATAGTTACGAAAGAACTTTTTGATTCCATTCTCTACTTAATTCATGTTTATCTCTGTTCAGTTTGTGGCGCTTACTCAACCGATGAATGCCTTAGCCTTTGTATTCGACGGCATCAACTATGGAGCATCAGATTTTGCATACGCTGCGTATTCCATGGTATTTCAAATAGAATGATGATATTGGAAAACAGATAAATTTGCACTGTACTTGTCAATTTTCGAGTCCAACAAGATCTCATTATAAAACATCTCAGGTCCTGGTGGCAATAGTCAGCATTGTATTTTTGATCATCCTATCCTCTAGTCATGGTTTCGTCGGTATCTGGATAGCTCTAACGATCTACATGAGTTTGCGGATGTTGGCAGGTTTCTGGAGGTAATTCTTAGACGCTTTATGAATTTATTGGTCATGCTTTGACATGTTAGATCTCTGTATAAATTTGTATTATCAATCAGATAATCTCCACCTATATGTGCTCTGCAGTGCTGCATAAGCTATCTTAATTCTGCAACTTGAGTCAATTAAGTTGGTCTCACCTTTCCTCTATACATCTGTCAACGGCTGCATCATGTTAGCATACTAAGCATGATAATTAACTTCATGATGGTCTCTTATTTGGTTCATCACTGAACTTGAGCAGGAGTAAGTTATGCTTTTATACTGCTTAGTAAATTACTGCTGCAATGTTGGAGGAATGTTCATATCGGAACTTGCTTAGTCTCACCACAGGCATGTTAGAGAAATTTTCTCACACTTGAAAATTAAATCTTGCTTCATTTCAAGGAAATTTAGCAAAAAGGTGAAGTCAAGTGGCCACCTTCTTCAATCTTGAAAATGTTGAAGGTAAGGCAGGAAAAATCCATATTCTCTGAAGGAAACATGAAAACAGCACCTTTTTACATGGTAGGACTAGTAAAAGAGATCTACTTCAAGTTTTGTATGTATTACCAGTTCTGGAGAAAAAATATGAAGTCCAATATGTTTCCAAATGCCATGCAGTTTTCTTTATCAATCTTACATACTAAAAGAGATCTACTTCAAGTTTTGTATGTATTACCAGTTCTGGAGATAAAAATATGAAGTCCAACATGTTTCCAAATGCCATGCTGTTATCTACCAGATATAATATTGCACATTTGCACAGTTTTCCTTAGGTCTAACTTCAGATGATGAGCTCTGATGTTATAGCTTTCAGCATCAACCATTGCATGGTGCATGGCATGCTTAGATTTGTCCAGTGTTCTAATAAGATTCTTCAATTTCTACAGAATAGGGACAGGTACAGGACCATGGACCTTCCTTTGGAGTTGATCAGGCTTTCAATTCCTTTTTCTCCTGACAAAAGAGGGTGGAACACTGATTCAACAATTTAAGGTGCAATGTTTTTGTTGATCAAAGGGAAATACTACTCAAATGGAGCTCTCATTACTCAAGTAGCAATTCCTTTTGTTTACCTTACATTGCACATGGACCGACGTTGTGCCCCCCAAAAAATTGTAGCTCAGATCAAGATAGCTTACTCTTTTTTGTATAATTAATGAGTTGTATTATAGATCTTTAATGTACCAAATAATGAGACCTGAAATTCCAGCTATTTCACTATATTGATAGTTTGAGTTCAGAACACCCCTCTGAAAAGTAGACACAGAAAACAGAGAAAAAGAACTTGATCTCAGGTATCATTTAGATCACATGCACCTAATTAATTACACTTGTAAGTTCACATGTTTATTCCGCTACAGGCTGAATGCAATTCTTTACCCTATATAATTAAATGAATCAAAGGACTTAACAGAAACATGGACAGTGACCATAGTCGTCTCTTTGGAAAGCTCTATCAGAGCTACTTTACCAGATAAGTGCAAGGCTTTAAGAACCAAAACAAATCAGCTGAACTCCCTTCTTCAGTATCAGTATCAGCAGCAACAGCAGCAGCTCTGTTGCAATCTTCACCCTTTACAGGTAATCTTGCTGTCTTCTCCTCTTTGTCTTGCTCCATCTCCTGCTGGATCACCTTCTGCTGCTCAATCATTTCCAAAAGGTAATATTACTTACTCTTGCCATTGTGAAAATTAGAGGCCCAAGAATATCTACATGTAGTTTACACCATACAGTTCACCACATGCAGCAACCTGAGGTGGCAGAAGTATCATTCTATAGATCATGTTCTTCAAATTCTGTGCTTACTTGCATGCCCTCAGTGTTAACTTTTAGTAGATGGTTACAGAGGTTGTGACAACTTACCAGAGTTGCTGATTTCGGAGGCTTGTTGAGAGGGGATCTGCCTGTGGCAGTGGCCGTTGGATTCCTTGTACTGCGAATCGACGGTGAAGTGAACCGCTGCGGCGTTGGAGGATAAGCTCTTACTTCTTTGAGTGCTGTTGATTTCTCGATCTCAATCCTCACAGCCATTTTGCTGCTTTTCTTCACTGATGCATCGTCTTTCCTGCAGACAATCCTATGAGAAGAAGAGAACAGAAAAAAACAAATTGTATTTGGAAGATGAGCTCAATACTTGAAAATTACTTCGGAGTCAGTAGCTTCGTATCCTCTGCTTCGGGAACGATGTCGGCAACCTTCTTGACCTCCTTCTTGGTCTCTTCTGCTGGAGTCCTCCCGCGTCCGATCGCCATCTTCTTGATCTCGTGGTAGAACTCGGAGATCTGATTCAAGATATCCTTCCCGGAGAAAAGATTGCTGGCAGACAATGTGCTCTTCAGCCGGGGTTGGGCCTTCTTTTGCTTGGGTTCCTCCTTCTGCTCCTCGACCTTCTTCTCGGCGCTCGACTTGATCATCTCTTTCGCAGTGTTACACCTCTTCGGAGCACCGAGCGGGCGGCTTGGACGTTGCGGTGTCGACTGATTCGGGTCTTGGTTTTCAAGATCCTCTCTGAACTTCTTTGAAGCGGCGGCTTTTGGCTTGTGAGGAGATACCGGCAGCAATGGAGCAGCGATCCCTGCTCTTCTCTTCAGGTTGTTCTCGTCTCTAGAAGACCGAACCAATCAAAAGAAAAAGAAAACAAGCCGCTTTCACTCCAACATCATCGGAAGCAATCAAAAAACAAAGAATTCCACAGCAAGATCTGAGCTTTTGTTTAGATCAACATTTCATTACCTACGAGTGCCGTTCCTCTCACCGAGAGGCAGTCTCTCCGAGCTCGACCGCATCAGCTTCGCCTAGTTTCGTTCCAATCAACCGAACTTTAAGGAACAATCATACCGAAACATCTAAAGAAAAGGAAAAAAGGAAGAATCGGAGGATTCGCTCGAACCTTGGGGTTAGGTGTCGCCAAAAGCTTGAAATCTTCGGCGGTTTTCGGGTGCTTGCAATCTGGAAACAAAGAAAGAAAGAATGGAAATGTTCAAGAAGCTCGAGTTCTTGAGCTACGGAGAGGGAAAGGGAAGCGGTTCCTTGGGATAGTAACTGACGTACCTGGTCTGCAGAACCAGGCGTCGTCGTCTACGGGTGACGCGTCGGGAGCGGCGAGATCGAGCCACTTGGGGGCGTTGATGTTCTCGTAGGCCTCGTCGCGGACGGACCTCGACTCGATGTTCTTCCAGTCGATGTTGGCCGGCTCCATCCCTCGCTGTTCGACGGCTGCAATGAAGCGTGCGTTGAGAGAGGAAGGAACCGCTTCCAACCTGAAAGGAACGGGGAAGAGAGAAGCAGGGGATGGAGAGGCACGAGAAAGAACTCTCTAAACAAGAGAGTCGTTAATAAGGAGGGCTTTTGGGTTGCCTTGGAACCCTATCGAGTCCGTCGGAGTGGAACGTTGCTGCCGGTGCGAAGTTTTCGACCGTTGGAGATCTGGGTCCACTCGCGGGTCCCACCGTGACTTTTATTTATTGATTACTTTGCGGATCATCTGGGATCGGGCGTGCTGATCCAAAGCAAAATAATACACATTAAGTAGATTAGTTGATCATTGGAATATGATATCGAAATTTTAATTCACATCGATGTCCATCAGATCGAACGATCTCTCTTCTTTTTTGTGATGTAGAAATCATTATCAATTGCAAGCGTTTAATTTCCTTTTAATTTTTGGTATAATTTACAAAAATAATTCTTAACAGTCACGGTTCGCTGCCGTTGGATGAGAATGCAGTCGACGGAACATCAAATTCCTCACACGAATCCTAAAGCCCAGAGGCCACCTCTTTCCACGGTCGGCAAACCACGGGCGTCGAACGTGGCAGGCGGCGAGCCTTTGGTGGATGTGTCGGTCACGTGCTTCATGAGTCAAGCGGCCGCAATGGTGAAACTTCGACGTCGTCTCACGTGACAAACGTATGTATACACGATACAGCGAGGGACCGTACGTCGGTACAGAATTATCTCTTTATTAGAATTATGATTTAAGATTTAGTTGATGATTCATTGTCCTTTATATAACTCCCGCACTCGATGATATATATGCGTGCATAAGTATGATATACTCTATTAATTATTTGCATCCGATAAATTTATTGGATATAAACCCCCGAGTGGGGTCCCACCGTTCTCCAACGGGCCAAATGGGTCGGCAGGCCGCAAATCACACGCCACCTGGCAAAACAATTGAGAACCGTGGTCTCGATTTGTTTTCATATATAATTCTCCGTATTTTTTTTTCTTTCATTTCCTTTGTTTTTCTTTTTTTCTTTTTCCTTTTATTTTGAGGCATCCGGAACTTGGGGACGCGCGTTTATGTAGCGCACGGAGAGGGAGCGCCGAGGACCGTAAGCTGGCAAAGAAGTGGAAAGGGGGAAAAGAAGGCCCCAAATCCTATTCCTTTCAGTAGTTGCTGCTCCTCCTCTCGCTGGATCTCGGCCATGGCGGTCGCCGCGGCGCTAATGGTCGTCCCCTTCGGCCTCCTCTTCCTACTATCGGGGTTGATCGTGAACGTCGTTCAGGTACGCCGCCAGACGTGGCGAAGAATAGAGGGCATGGAGCGGCCCGGTTTTCTTTCTGTTTGTTGGGTTTCTTGTTTGAGCCCGTGCGCGTTGGGGCTCCGGTGGAACTCTCTCGGATATGATGGATTCTCTGATTTGGTCGGTTCTTTTAGGTTTTAATGTTTCCTTCTCAACGATCATGATCCGAGTGGCTTATTCTTTTAAAATTTACATTTTTCTTCATTCTTAATCTTCTCGCCTTTTTTCTTTCCGATCTGCTTATTGCTGGTGGTGAGGTTTATATTTGTGTAGATTTCCTAAATATTTGAACTTTGGGGTGTTCCAAATTTTCCGCAACCGTGCTCATTTTCCGATCCTTGTTTTTATCCCTGCAGGCTGTCTGTTTTATTACAATACGGCTTTTTTCCAAAAGTCTTTATAGGAGGATTAACAGAGTGCTGGCTGAGTTACTGTGGCTCCAGCTTGTTTGGCTTGTTGATTGGTGGGCTGGTGTTAAGGTAATCCTTAAGTGTTCTTAGATCCCATTGCATTTGTTGATTGTTTTGGCCGTTGTAGAGCTTGTTCAATGTCTGGTCTGCATGATGTATTGTGCTCCTATTGAATTTATTGTAGTTTTTAGGCTCCGATTGTCAGGGAGATTTGAAATTTCAGGATTTCCCCAATAGTCCCAAGTTGGGAACCGACTTTGATCCAATGTTGCATTTTACTGAAATCCTGGGTATCTTTGGAATCTCATAAGTTCCAAGTGAAGATCCAAGTTATGGATAATGAGATATTAGAAGTTTCATTTGTACCTCTGGAACTTGAATCCAAAATTTCAGGCAGCTGACTGGAAACTAGAGCCAGTGGTGGGATTGTAAAGGTGTTCAGAGAGTCATAGTTAAGAGTGCTATATACACATGGTTTTGCCATCTCAAGCAAGATATTGACTGTTTCTACTTATAGAGGTGTAGCAGTAAAGAAGTGGATCTAGAATAGAGGAGACTTTCAAAAAGTTGTTTTGGTTAATCCATATTATATACTACACAAAAATTGTTTAATAATTGTTTTTGAATATTAATGAATAGTGAACTTCATTTTTATCAGAATCACTCTACCTCTGATGAGTTGGGCTTTTCTTCCTCCAGTCAATTGATTTGAGGAATAAAGTTGGTCGAGCTTTCAAAATCTATATCTGTGATGATGTTAGGAATTCCTATCATCACTCCCTTTTCAGGTAGTAAAAGGGAAACTTTCAATATTATGACTTTTTTCACACCTGTACTTTGTGGCCTTGTTATGTTGCTGAAATTGTGACAAGATGTAAATCACCATACCATGCCAGCTTACTGACTGTGTGCTTGCTCCTCTTATGTACTTATAAATGTATGAATTTCAGGCTTCTTATCTTTGCTTTAATTGAGTTGCAACACAAAATGCCCTGGGTTCTAGAACATTAACAACATAATTGTTTTGTTGGCTACGAGTACTGCTGCAACAAGCTACTATATCTTGAGTTTGTTTAGTGGAGTCAAGGTGGATTTAGTTTGTGCAAATTGTCATGTTAGTTTATAGTAGTAGTTACATTTATTATCTTAAAGACTCCTGCATGGAACTGATGAAATGTTTCCTAATGCATCTATCTTTTCTTTGTAAAAATATATATTTGTGCTCTATTTCATGGTTGCAGATTCAGGTATATGCCGATTCCAAGACATTTGAATCAATGGGTAAGGATTGAACTTAAAAATTCTAATTACAAATGCTTTTTTATGATCAATGCTGAGTGGTATAGATGTTTAACCTCAAAATATAAATTCAGTTCTTGTCTTGAACTTATATGAGGGAAATACAGGTGTAGAGCATGCACTTGTGATTTCAAATCACAGAAGCGACATTGATTGGCTTGTTGGATGGATTTTAGCACAGGTGCATATACTTTTATTTTCATGGTAGACAGAAATGTACAGTGAACTTGTTGGGGTTCTGATATTTAAGGCCATCATGTTGCCTTTACTGGTTGCAATTTGCAATGTCTCATGCATGCGAGAAAGCAGTAGTCCATAGACTCATCTGTATCTTCTCCTTGTTCATGTGGTTTTTTAATTGTCTACCTCAGCGTTCAGGTTGTCTTGGTAGTGCGTTAGCTGTGATGAAGAAGTCATCGAAGTTCCTTCCAGTGAGTATAATTATATATGCCTTATTCTGTTTTGTCTATCAGTAAAACAATTCTGTTACGTCCTCTTTTATGTTCCGAGGCTGATCTTTGCTTTTATTGCTACCAACACATTCTGGTTGTGTTTAGCTACTTAATATTTGCAGGTTGAACATTCTCCATTATTTATCTATCCTAGATAGTTTTTACTAAGTCATTTTAGATTGCGTAACATCTGCTTGCTTTGCTATTCAATATTTATTTTCATATTATGCACCCTATAACAATCATGCTGCAAGGAAGTATGTTAAATTCAAGATTTCAAATACCGGTTGGACCGGCACTTGTTGACTGGTATATATCGATCTGATCAAGGATTAGTATCAAACCATATAGGTCGGTACCAATTGGTATTCAAATTCTTTTATTTTTATTTTAGGAGATGCTAGACAGGTATAGATTGGTATATTGTCCAGAATTCTGGTACCTTACTGGTCCAACCAATTGTCAAAACTGTTATTGGAATGAGATTTAAATTCTTGGCTAAATTATTGTTTTATTTTGATACTATATTTGCCATATTGTAAGATACATGTGGATTCATAGATATGACAGAAAGTTGATTCTAGCTTTGGCATGACAAGTTTGGAATAGTTATTCAAGTCGTCATGGTGATGTACTTTTACCCTGTACATGGCTCACCTATGTCAATCCTAATATAATTATTCTGATTATTGGTCATGCGACTATTTTTCCAGGTTATTGGTTGGTCAATGTGGTTTGCTGAATATCTCTTCCTGGAAAGAAGCTGGGCCAAGGATGAGACCACATTAAAGGTATTATTCCCTTGCTGAATAGTGCAGACCTCTGCAAGCCAGCGCATGCTGTGCTGGTGGGATTTTAATGCTATGCATGGCCAAATCTTCATGGTACCCACATGTGATTGTGATCATGTAATCTGAAGGCACCTATATTGATTGCTGGCCTGAATTCTTATATTCCACTGTAATTGAATCTGCATTTCTAATTCTTTGTAATAATCATAAAACACAGTTGGGTCTGCAAAGATTAAAGGATTTTCCTAGACCGTTTTGGCTGGCACTTTTTGTTGAGGGGACACGCTTTACTCCAGCAAAACTTTTAGCGGCACAAGAATATGCAGCTTCACAGGGTCTGCCAACTCCAAGAAATGTTCTGATTCCACGTACCAAGGTTGATTTTTTTTGTTGACAGTAATGTTTGTTATGTAGGTAGCCTTATGTTAGACTCGTGTCGTCACCTAATCAAAGTGGAGTAACAATCAAACAGAATATTTTCTACAAGATTTCCACAACACAATGTTCTCATAAGAGCATTCTATATTTGAAGAATTTCTCTGACTTTGATGAATATGTATTGATGCCTTGAATCTGAATTTCAGGGTTTTGTTTCAGCTGTAAATATCATGCGGCCTTTTGTTCCTGCCATATACGATGTAACAGTGGCTATTCCAGCAGATCAACCTTCACCAACAATGCTCAGAATTCTGAAAGGGCAATCTTCAGTTGTAAGCAACTAAGCATTGGAAATTTTTTTTTTGAATTGCTGTAATATTCTCTTAATTTATGTTTTTTATTTGCAAGTCTTGCTTATCATGTATTGTGTCTATTAGCAAAATCTTCTTATTGTTTGCTTTTATATATGCTTACTCTATGAAATTGTATGTTTGTATTGTTGCACTTGGACACTAATTTATGTTTATTTTTTCTTTATATTCACACAAAATAAAAAATCATAGATTTTTAGATTGAGTTTGAAGGATAAAAATAAAGATTATAGATATTATGTAAGAGACACATCTTTCATATATATGTGTGTGTGTGTGTGTGCAATTTTATGATTGATCTTGTCTGGTATGCATCATATTAGAACTATTTGGTGTTTGGGGACACATCGATTTTTTTTATACAAATTTGTGCCATCTGCATGTGGACTAGTTTGTAATGTCTTTAAAGTGCATGTTGTGTTTTACAAATGTCTGTTTGATCTCTTATGTGGTCACTGATTGGAAAAGATTATGGAAGTTACTATATGATCATTTGAATGAGGATTTCAATCTCTTTCCCTGTAATTTTGACTTCCTCTTTTGGTCCCCAGAAACATGAGGCAGAAAATCATGTTATGTTATATATTTCAACTTCAGCGTATTGTGTGCCCTCACAGAAACAGGCTATCTAAATAAGGAGCTCTATATTTAGTAAGACGGCATATATTGGCCCTCCCCACATCCCACATTAATAAGAATGTCGTGCACTAGGTACACCCTTTAGCATATTGTGTGGTCACTTTTTCTAAATCAACAGTTTATAGTAGTATGGTAGTAATCTAAAGAAGATGTAATATTATGAATTAAGGTTTTTGTGTGGATTTATGCATTAATTTGATATACTTTTTCTATTGTGCCACCTGTTTGGTGCAATAAGTTGTTTTATTATGTTTTTATATGCACTTTCTCAGTTTGACTCCGATTTTTAGTGAAATATCAAGTGTTGATAGTGAGTAATAAACCAGAGACTTCAGTAAGCGTCGTTTTAGTTTTAAAGTGGCGAGTATCCTGGCAAGTATTTGAGATCTTTATTCCGAGTAGGATTTGCTTTGCAATGAGGATTGACTAGCTTCTGGATATTTTAATTTAAATGAACCCTTAATAATGACATCATGAAATTGATTCTATATTAAGTTTTGCAACAAGCCAAAATTTCATCAGGCACTCTTGCTATAAATTTTTTTGCACTTCTCTAAATCCATATCATTTAGTGACTGCAGATTTTCATCTTTAGTTAATGCATTTCGTCGTGTGAATAAATTTTGCAAAATGTTACTCATTTTGTATCAGGTATCTACTTTGTTATTATTGTAAGAAATCATCAGGATGATGGTGCTGAGAATAGGATGATATCATTCTATCAAACTTCATGTTATGCATTTTGTTTAGATTCAGGTTTTGTTAGCAGTAATCATACTTGGTGCATTATATGGATGGACAACTTTCACAAATTCACTACCATTAGCACCCTTATGAGAAGTTTGTTACTTATTCTGGGCAGTGTTGCCTGGATCATGATATTCTTAAGCAGTAAGCACTTACAAGGACTAAGAAGTGTCTTGAACATGCATTTGGAAAAAGTATATGCAAATCAGCCAAGCAGTTTAATAGAGTTTGGGAAAGATGTTATGATCAACTTTGTTCTGGATCCCTATACTTATTTGAATCAGTTTTGTTAATTGATCGGCCTTCTAGGAGCTTCTAGTTCATGTTTGTCTTATCTGACTTCTATAGGGTCATTTACAAATTCCACAGGTTGCTGTCATTTTATTCCTACATGATATGTTATGCGGAAATCTTCTTATCTTAATTTGGTGTAAGTCCATAAGATTATGGTATCAAATTACTCTATGATGAGCTTTTTTTAAGAGTTATGTTTGTGTTTGTTTAATGGGCAATATATTGTTCTGATGTTTGTTCGTTTAAGTTATGTTCTGATGGAAGAGAATAAAAACCATGTTTGCAGTTTGCATTAGCATTTTGCAGTGCTATATTCTAATGCCTACTTTAAACACAGGTACATGTCCTCATAAAACGGCATGCTATGGCTGATATGCCTGAAACAGATGATGGAGTAGCACAATGGTGTAAAAACTTATTTGTAGCTAAGGCATGTCACTTTTCTTCTCTGCGCTTACTGTTTAGGTTTAAAAGCTTCTGTTTGATTGCAGGGCAAGATGTGCAATGTTCCTGCTGCATCTTTATGATTTGATTTCCCATATGTTGTCAACCAATTTGTTCTCTTGTTTCTATTGGACAGGATGCTTTACTAGATAATTATATATCAGAGGGCACATTTGGCGTTGAACAAAGACAAATTGGTCGACCTTTAAAGTCCTTGCTGGTATGTCATCGAGGCTTCTTTACAAGTTTCTGGAAGTACAAGCAATACAAAATTCAATCAGAAATATCTATCTTTTCTTCATAAATGAGTTAAAAGGCTATTTTAGACATCAAGTTCTGGCTGTTAAATGCAGTTTGTTCTGCAATCATACTTTAAGCATGCTGCAGTTTGAAATGTTGACTTCACTCCATACTCGATAGTCTAGAAGAGATCTATGGTGAAACCACTAACATGAAAACCACTGCTGATAGAAGAGTTCTTCCACTCCATATTCATGTCTTCCTGCTTGATTCCTTATCCTTTTTTCTTTTTTTTTTCATCTGTTTACATTTTCATTTTACCATAATTGTTCACACTTCTCTAATATGCAAGTTATATAAATTTGCATGGGTCGAACAAATCGACATTTAATTCTGAAAAAATCACTGCATATGATTTTTCGTGTTCTCTAAACAACCTGGATCCTCCAGGTGTTTGCATTTTGGTCTTGTGTGCTATCATATGGTGTATTCAGATTCTTCAAGTGGTCAGAGCTCCTGTCGACGTGGAAAGGAGTCGCGATATCAACAGCGGCACTATTACTGGTCGTAATAGTTATGCACATCTTCATTCTATTTTCCCAGTCGGAACGCTCGAGCACAGCAAGGGCTGCACGAACTCGAGCGAAGAAAGATTAGTGTAAAAACTACTCAGCAACTTATTATGAAATGGGAAACTTGAAGAACTTTTCCTTGTTATTTGCAAAGTCACAACTAGAATGCCACTAGGATGTAGACTATTGTTTGGAATTTGTTGTTGCACTTCCATTTTTTGGTCCTAGGCACATATTAGAGAAACCTCGTCTTTTTCCAATTTTGGTCCTGCAAGTATTATTGAAGTTCCTGGGAAGAAATTTTTGTTATATGCTTGTTATCTGTCTGGCTGACTCTTTTCTTGTCTCATTATGAAATATGATACAATTCAAGTTTTCCAAGTAAGCATGATAGCCATCTGTTTGGACTTGAGTTTTACTCAAAGTTAGTGGCATCTGAAGACATCATCTACATTCCGTAATCTCGTGAGGGCCTGTAGAAGATCATTGCAATCTGATCGACAAATGGGCCGGACCCAATTGGGCCTTAGCAAGCTGCTGCTTGGCCCAATATAACGTAGTGGTCGAACCGCTGTCACGATAAAGATGCCGATGACAACGGCTGCGATCAGCCCTCGTCATCAGCCCGTCAAATAAAGGGCGCGTGCCAATATGCCAGCTGTAGTCGAACCAGGCACGCTGATACGGACTCGGCCGCCCGCCGAACCCAACCCCACCCTCGACTCGCCACGCGTCGTCCATCCGTCGACCCATTCATCCATCCAACAACGCCCCGTCGCGACGCCTCCCCCTCCGTGGGCTCTCTTTTATCATCTCCCTGTACCGAGAAAGGACGACGAGGCGCTCGTTTCATAGCGCTCGCTCCAAGACCGGCCGTGCTCCCGAGCCCCACGAGGCCCCCCGATTCTTGTCCCCGAGCGTGCCCTCAAGAATTATTACGCCCCCTCACCAAACGAATCAAAGCATTCATCCCTCCCTCTCCGAGCTCGAGCTCTTCGCCTTCCATGGATTCGTTTGCCAGTCCTCTTCACCTCGACTCCTGATCCGTCTCCACTCTTCCGGCGGTGGTTGCATCTGCCATCGGTGGTCGATCACCATGGTCTCTCTGGCCGACTCCTCCCAGAGCCCATGCGCCTCCTCCGCCAGGATCCAGCGCTCCCTGGGCCGATCCATGCGCACCATCCGCTCCAATCTCTTTCGGAATGATCCGCCCCCCGTCGCGTCCCCGTCCGCGCGGTCCGGCGCCGTGTCCGAGAACCTGACCGACTCCGTCGTCGACTTCCAGCTCCGGGAGCTCGCCGTTGGACCCCCCCGGCCTTCCGACGCCAAGTCTGCTGCCTCCTCCACCGAGTCGGCAGCCGAGCTGTTAGAGCTGTCGCGGGACTTCTCCGACTACTCCAGCTTCAACTCCGACATCTCCGGGGAGCTCCAGCGGCTGGCGTCCATACCCCTGACGGAGGTGCCCCCGAGCCCTGCGACGTCCGGGCCGGTCGACATCGAGGCACTCGTGATGGGGTTTGGTTCGCCGTCGTCGTCGTCGTCGGAGATGCTCGAGAGCGCTTCGGTCGAGAGCGTGGAGCCGGCGGTGAAGGCGTGCGTGGAGGGACTTGGGTCGCCATCGCCGGAGGTGAAGCGCGCGGCGGCGGCGGGGATTCGGCTCCTGGCGAAGCACCGGTCGGACTTCCGGGCGCTGATCGGAGCTTCGGGGGGTATCCCGCCTCTTGTGCCGCTGCTGAAGAGCACAGACCCCGCTGCGCAGGAGAGCGCTGTGACGGCGCTGCTGAACCTCTCCCTGGAGGAGGCGAACAAGGGCCCCATCACGGCGGCGGGGGCGATCAAGCCGCTGGTTTACGCGCTGCGCACGGGGACTGCGGTGGCGAAGCAGAACGCGGCGTGCGCGCTGCTGAGCCTTTCGATGATCGAGGAAAACCGGGCGACCATCGGAGCGTGCGGGGCGATCCCACCGCTGGTGGCGCTGCTAGTCGGCGGGACGAGCCGGGGGAAGAAGGACGCTCTCACGACGCTGTACAAGCTGTGCTCGGCGCGGCGGAACAAGGAGCGGGCGGTGAGCGCGGGGGCGGTCCCCCCGCTGTTAGAGCTGGTGGGCGAGCGCGGCGGGGGCACGACGGAGAAGTCGCTGGTGGTGCTGGGTAGCCTGGCGGCGATACCGGAGGGGAGGGAGGCGGTCGTTGCGGCTGGGGGGATTCCGATGCTCGTGGAGGCCATCGAAGCGGGCCCGGCGCGTGGGAAGGAGTTCGCGGTGCACGTTCTGCTCCAGCTCTGCGCCGACAGCGCCCACAACCGTGGCCTCCTCGTCCGCGAGGGCGCCATCCCACCGCTCGTAGCGCTCTCGCAGTCCGGCTCCTCGCGTGCCAAGCAAAAGGTACGCTCCACCCTCCCTCCTCCGCTTTCCTCCCGACGGCACACCGCCTTCATCATCCTCAATCTTCTCTTCTCTTCATTCAACACTCCGAAAGAGACTCACATCGCTGTCTGTGGTTGTACACAATTTTAAACACAGGCGGAGATGCTTCTCGGGTACCTGCGGGAACAGCGGCAGGACGGTGGGGCGACGCCGGCCCCGGCGAGGTAATTCGTGATCGGTAACATGGCAAAGATTACATTTTTCCCGTACAGAAGCGAACCATTTTGGTCTCTCTTCACTGTGAATGAACCAATCAGAGTCTGGATCGGGGTCTGTGGTGTCTGGTGTGAATGCTGGCTTCCAGGTTACGATGACGGGGTTAATGTGTGTGGGTGGTGGGGGGGTTTGGGTGGGGGGGACTGTAAGATACTTGCCGGTCGCAAAAAACCTCTGGTTTTGGTGTGTCATCAATCAAAATTGCTTCTTTCGTATGCTATCAAATTGGGTTTTATGAACACTTGATCCACCAGAGTTCAATCGATCGACAGAGATGACTGGAAGCAAAATTCTTATCATGGCACTGAAAGCGTGCATGTTGCGTAGCTAACTTTTCAGCTTTGCATCTTTGCTTTTTCCACCATACTTTATTCATGGTCAGAGGTTTGAAAACAGCGTTGGGCATCCACGGGCGACCTTTTTGTAGCTTCGCTCGCTGGGAGAGTTCAAAAGGGGCGGCAACTCACATCGCCTCCACGCCATCGGAAATTAAAATGAAGAGTTCGCCGCCTACGTAAGACGACATCGTCCGAAAGCAACGCCGTGGTCTGCAGCTATTCGTCGAACAGTTGGTGTGCGGAACAAGCAGCAGCGTTCAGGAGACACGAACGGGGCGTCGTCCACGATAGTTCGGTATCTCGACGAAATCATCGCTAGTGTGCGCGCATGAGTTTTTCTCTCTTAGTTCGGTAGCATCCAACTGTTCGACGAAATAACATCGAGAGGTGGCCTTCAAGTAAGTAGTGATCACTTCTAATGTTAGTCGATCATCTACTTGGGAGAGCATTTTATTGGGTTTGGAGAGGACAAAGCAGGAGGTGGTGGAAGCGTCGGCCGCCCACCTAATCAACCACTGGAATGGACTTTTCTTGCATCTCCTGGTTTGCCGTTTTAAATTGCAAAGATCGTTTTAATAGAATTATTTTCTAAGATAGGAAAGATGACATTAAAAATATGTGTTGTTTCAATATTTATTAAAAAATACTAAAAAAGAATGATAATTTACCTAAGGAAGCCTCCACCACTTACTTTCTAACTGATAACATTCCTTTATCAAAAAATTAGGGGGAGAGATATTTTTTTTAATCTCAATTTTACTCTTCTATTCCAATTATTATTATTTTTTAAATGTGACAAGAATTTTACCCCCTCATCCTCTCCTCCTCTCTTTTCTTTCGACTCATGTTCTTTTCCTATCCTTTTCTCTTCTTCCTCATCTTGTAATGATGGTAGAGAGATTACGAGGGTCGACAAGTAAAAATGTGACGACGGAGAAGATGAAAAAAAAAAGATGGAATATCAGAGTAGTCCAATTTAGTTTGATTCGATTAAATATAAAATTATATATAAACCTAAATAATAAATGACACATTTACCTATTTATCAAAGAGTATGGCTTTGGTAAATTCTCAATAAAAAAGTGTCCTCTGATAAAGCCATTGCAGCAAGACTCATAATCAACTATCCCTTCTCGAAAACAAACACTATATATAATAATAATAATAATAATAATAATAAATAATAAATAAATAAATAAATAAATAAAGAACTATTCTACTTAACTTTCATGTTCTCTCATTGGTCAGCCATCCTTGCTTTTTTAGAGATATTAGTGGATATGTGGTCTATTCCGGACCTAACACAACAGTTTTGATGGTGATAGACGAAGATTCTCGTGCAATTGGGTCAGCCAAACCCTAAAACAGTAAAAAGAGGAACAATTCTCGTGCAGTGATATGAGTGAGTGTATGGCATCATTGGTGGCTGAAAACGATTGGAGGAGTAGGAAGTGGTCAAGATCAGAGGGTGAGTAGCACTTTTAATAGTGTCGATTCCTGGCACATCTCCTGCCACCCAGTCCGAGTCTGGTTGGATCACAATGGTTGCTCATCAAAGGTTGATTGCATCCCATCCCATCCAAATGTTGATTGAATATGTTTAAACAAAAGTGATTTCTTGGACTATCATCATATAAATTCAAAATCTGATCTCAACTTGGACTACTCTTCTTTTTTTTTAAACTTTTTAATTAAAAAATACTAACTCACCTATTTGTGTGTGAGAGAAAAATATATTTATCTTGAATAATATAGATAAAAATAATAATATAAGAGCATTCGATTAGATATCATCCTATCCTATGGATTCGATACTAATTCATTCTTAACGAAGATCCGATAATAATATAGAAAATTTTTATTTTTTTACTTTTAAATTTAAAAAAAATGCTAACTCGCCTATTTGTGTGTCAACATAAGCAGAGAAAAATATATTTATCTCAAATAATATAGATAAAGAAAAGTGATATAAAAGCATATCTCCTAAGGGGAGCCATCATATCATAATTATAATGCTTGATGATTTACTATTATGAGTCTTCACAATCAAATAATGATCGATGATTTTATATAATAATTTTTTATTTCATCTAAGAATACTAGTTTATATTTTTATCTCCTGACTTATCTAATTTATGGTATACCTCTAATGTAATTTTTGATTACCTATCAAAAGAGGGGTCCAAGTTGAATCTCAGTGGTAGACGTGTCAAACAACTAAAATATACGGTAACAAATGTGATGCTTTGTTTCGTCTAATTTGGTCATTGGATTTTTCTAAGTCATATTGTACTGCTGTTAATTAGGTTTCGAAAGAATATAAAGTACTAAATCAGGTGGTGAAGTACAATAGAGATGGTGGCTGAACACCTTGACGATAGTTCATCTTACCAAAGTCCATAAAGCAGGCAACACATGGTTCTTGGAGTGCACTCTCAACATCAAGCTACATTCTGCTCTGTGGTCGTCACTCTTCCACCAAAGAGATAAGATGCTCTTTGTCTCTCTCTCTCTCTCTCTCTCTCTCTCTCTCTCTCTCTGTCTCTGTGTGTGGTGTGTGGGATGTGACTTGCGCTAATTGGCCCCAAAGACACTCGTTCCCCAGATATTTATTTATAGTCACTCTGTACACAAACCAAATGCAAAAGCTCGTAAGGATGACAATTCTTGGGCGAATAAACTTTTGACAGTCAAAGGATGTGTAGTCTTTGGTTGGGTGTAGTAAATAAACTCATTATGGTAATGGTTGCGGAATGGATTGTATGGTTCCTTTTTAACTGTGTTTTTGCGAGAATTTTTTCTACTCTATTTATTCGTCGAGTGGATAGTATTATTACATATGTTTACGGAAGGCAATCAGTGTCTACCGACTTGCTTCGTTTGCTAAAGGGTCCCAAGAGGGATCACATTTAGACGCAGAATTGACATCCTGACTTCTTCTTCTATGTATTAGGGGCTAATTACATATTATCTTATTTTAGATTTTTTTAAATATTTTTTTATTTTAAAATTTTATATTAAAATTTTATAATTATAAAAATAAAAATATTTAGATCTATTTACCCTAATGTCATCGGTTTTATCGATAAAAATACAATAAATATATATAAAAAATAATTTTAATATCCTAATCGTGTTTTCAATGGTATCATTGGAGGTTGCGAATGACTATTATGGATAAGGAGGAAGAACGACGACAAGAATTAAGGTAAAGGGAGAAGAGGAAGATGATGACATAGATACCGATGCTCTTCATTTGCATTGACATCACTCAACAACTACGTTGTTGCTGATGTAAATACAGAATGGCGTTGCTTGCATCTGCATCGCTTTGCATCTGTATCGGTACCGATGTAGATGTCGAGCGACCATTTTCGCCTCTCTTCATCTGTGTTGACGTCACACCGTAACCCCATCCTCCAACTCCAACCTAGCAGGACAACCTCCATCATCTCCTTAACCACCTCATGGCATTGCTTCATGGTTGTCCATCGAGGATCTACAAGCTTCTTCGCTCGAGGTATCATCGTGGACTTGGAGGTGAGGAAGTAAGAGCTAGAGGATGAGAAGGCCACAAAGTGTGAAGGGAGATAGTAAGATTGGGATCACAAGAAGCGCAAAGGGGGCAGACCTACGCCAGTGATGGGATAACCAACAAAGAGAGAGTGGTAAGCGGCACAAATGACTTAGCGGATGTGACGAGCCACGAGGAAATTGGTATAATGGACGAATGTGTCGTAGGCCCAACAAAGAAAGGCCACATTCGGCTCACAATAAACCACTGCCCTTTTGTCGCTCTACATATGTTTTGGTATCGATGAAGATGCCAAGCAATACTTTCGCTGCTTTATATATGCATTGATGTCACTTGGCAACTGTGTCGGCATCAATGTAGATGTAGAGCGTCGATATCTGCGTCACGTCTTTCTTCTCTTCCTTTGTCTCACCTCTCGCTATTGCTCTTCCTCCTCATTCACAACAGCCACCTGTAACCCCAATGATGTTATCGTCCGCCACCATCGAAAGTGTAATTAGGATATTAAAATTATCTTTTTACTCATCGTTTCATGTCTTTGTTGGTAAAACCAATAACGTTAATGTAAATACAATGTTTCACTTTCATAATTATACGAATCCAATATAAATTTTTAAAATTTAAAAATCAAAATACTAAAGAATTCTAACTTTATAGAGTAATATATAATTAACTCTCTATTTTATGCGCCTGATGCCACTTCTCATAATAATTTTGAGAAAAAAATTACGTATATCACAGATTGTAATTATCTTTTACAATAATTGGAATGTACAGAACATGATGATTAATACTGCTTTTTCCCATGGGTATTATATCGAGCAAAATTGCTCCTCATGATTCTATATATTTCATATTAAAAATGTCCTTATCAACTTCTTCCACACACAACAATTTAGAAGACTCGGCAAAGGAATCCTTCGAGCGGCGGTCCGGCTGAAGCTTTATCGTGGTGGCTTTGTTGATCCCACCAAAGCAAGCACAAAGCATTCTTTCTTCTACATTAATTATCCTTCCAGATTTTTCACTGTTCTTTCTGTGGAAATCATTTCGATAAGTAGAAAAATATTGGAAATCGGCAAAAGGCACTGGATTGCTTTTGACTCCTGGTAGAAGACAAGGAGACACCAGCTTAGGCCTTTGAAGCTCCACCTGACTGTCATAATTTCGCCTCGCCTCGGACGATTATTCTTATTCTTCGACTCTCCTCGATTTCCTGTGTCGTTCTTTATCTCGATTTAAAGATTCGATTTTTATTGGGATTTCAACTACGCTTCTTTGGGGTGGCTTCGTTTTGAATTTTTTGGAAGTGATGTGCTCCTCTGAGGCATCAAAACTGGATCTTGGCTTTTCAGACTGGCGTTGGAGAATCCGGAGGCAAGGGTTTCCGTTTCTCTGAGTTCCGCAGACAAAGCCTCTAGGGTTTTATTCCCTTTGTAACCCGTAGAACAGTCTCTGGAAAGCAATTTCCAGCTGCCAAGATTTGTCTTTTCCCCGAGTTTTCCTGCTTCCGAGTCTCAATATTGCCTCTGATTCCGACTTTGCAATCTCAAATTAGGTACCCAAGGCCGGGACGTCACAGATTAGGTTTGGATTCTTTACAGCCTCTCTCCCGCTATGCTTTCATCTCAATGTTTAGCTTAACTCAATGCAGCTCGGTAATCGTTTTGCAGCTCCTGCCTGAAGTAATGAATCCTGTGAAGCCAAGTCTGGAGAGCATCAACAAGAAGCCCGACACCTCCACTGGCGCATTTAGTTCTCTGGGGTTTGCTGGTTTCCTTGATGTTTTTGTCCACCAAGCTCGCGACGTCCACAACATCTGCATCTACCACAAGCAAGATGTTTATGCCAAGCTCTGCCTCACCAGCGACCCCGACGCTGCCGTCTCCACCCAGATCGTCAATGGGGGTGGGCAGAACCCGGTCTTTAACGAGAATCTGCGGCTCGGCGTGCGAACAATTGAGTCGTCGCTCAAATGCGAGATTTGGATGCTCAGCAAGGTGAAGAATTACTTGGAAGATCAGCTGCTGGGATTCGCGTTGGTAGCTCTCGCCGATGTCCTTGTGGCCGATGGCAAGCTGGTGCACGAGTTCCCTCTCTCATCCACCGATCTCTTCCATTCCCCTGCCGGTTTCATTCAATTGTCGCTCTCTTATGTTGGTGCCTTGCCGGATGTTGTGGCCCTTGCAGTGGTACCCAAATCCATGGTTCCTGAGGCTTCTTTGCCGGATGCAGAAAATGAGGATGAGATTCCCTGTGAATATCAGAAAATCGAATTCCCTGACCTGAGAGTCGTTAACGAGAACAGGATGATGGTTTCAGAGCTCTTTGGGATCCAATGTACCACCATGGAGACGCAGAATTCTGAAAGCTTGAACACTTCAGAGAGTGGCAATTGGTCGAACGAGGAAGCAGGGGTCCGTCTTGTTGAGAGCTTCTCAGCTGCTAATAGTCAAGATTCGATTGATATTCCTGTAAGCAGTTGTAGCGCTATGGGATCTCATATCATGCTTCCAGCCACATCTTCAGCTATCTCTCATGTTCTCTCAGCCATGGCATCTCCAAGCCCTGAAGTTAGAGATGGCGCGGCTGATTCCTCTCCACAGCTGCAGAATACAATGGTGAAGCCAGTCATCAGCGTAAACATTGAGCCAGAGCAGACAGTTGTTCAGCAGGATATTGTCGATATGTACATGAAAAGCATGCAGCAGTTCACAGAGTCATTAGCCAACATGAAACTCCCTATGGATGTCGACGACACCTCTTCAAGTGCACAGAATGGTAATGACAAGAAGGTGCCAGCGTCAAAGGGGACTGGCTCTAAAGTCTTCTACGGAAGTAGGGCGTTCTTTTGAACTTAGTCACAGATAGATACACAGGTGACTTAAGCTGACATTTCAAGTGGTCATCTTAATACTTAGTAAAGTAATTTTTGGTTGCTGCTTAGGATTATCAAATGGTTATAGGATCCTAATGTTGTTGATTAGTGCTTCTACGTGTATACGATCTCATTATCCTAATGTTGTTTTCACAAAATATTGGGTGCATACTGGCAACTGTTATGTTATCGTCTTGTATTAACCATAATTCTTGCCTTTGGATGTGACCAACACACACAAAATTCTATAGAGTTTCTCTTTTACATGAAATTCAAACTTTTCCAATGTTCATTGTTAAGTTCTTTACTTGGACATTCAGCAGCCAGTATAAGTTCACATGTTGATGTCCTACTGAAAGACATATTGTAAATGATTCATGAGAAAACACTGGCTAATTTGGTGTGGCATCTAATGCTAGCAGTTTCTCTAGGTACAGCAGTTCATTTCTTAAGACACGACTGTCCAATCGCAGCCAATCTGATAGGATGGTGTCGTTCCCCCTCTTTACTGTTTTCCGTCGTCTCTAAACATTCTTGAGAGGGTTAAATTAAGCAGAATGCTAGATGTTCATTGCTGAGGTGCTAAATATGGAGCATACACAATTGGAAAAAATGATTTAAAGAGATGAATTGTAATTGTCAGGAATTTGATAAGATTGAAATGGGCAAAATCCAATGAATTGAGTGTTCCTCACACCTAGTTGGTTATGACAACAATTCAGGTGGTTTTTCTGACCTACTTGTGATGATATTTCGTAACATTTATTCTCCTCTTTGGTGTCTCACAACTATGTTGGTATCATCTTTGTTTGTGAACTGCTCAAAAAAATGAATCAGTTGATGAACTACTCAAAAAAATGAATTCAACAATAAATTGTCTGCTTGCTCAGTTCTTATATCAACTACAGCAAGAATTTCTAGACATTGAGATACCACATGAAGTTACAATGCTGAACTACTTGTTGGACTGGTTGTGGTCATGCCTATTTGCTAGTGTTTAACATTAAAGAGTTTACACCATCCAAAAACTAAATAGTATATCTCTGGTAATAAAAGTAAAGCACTTCAAGATCAATAAAAAGAATGAAATAATTAAATAATAGAAAACTATATAGGATTAAGTTAAAATGAAATGCATACCCATCTGTATCAAGTAGGCTTTTCAGATTTCTCTTCTTCTAATCCAAATATTCAGCATGTTTCTGAGAAGTGAAATTTGAACTCTTTCAAGAAAATTCTCAAGCTCAGGCTTCAACAAGGTCTTCCTCTCCAAGGGGTATCCTTCCTACCTCAACTTTATTCGCCTAAACTGAACTACATCCTGGTGTTTTCCTTAACCCTCTCTCCATCATCACTTTCTTCACCCCTACCAACTGCCCATCAAACGCATAGATATTGGAGGGAAGGTTACAGCATCCAGCATGCTCGGCCTCCAGTTTCAGTAGATTTCTTGCCACCAAATCACCTATATCGATGTTGGTTTAGCATACAACCAGCAAGCATTGCACACCAAACACGTGTGTTCAGCGAGTCGCAAGCCCTGTTACAATTCTCCAGGATTCCCAAAGTGATCGACCATGGTGCATACAGTACCCGTCTCCCTTCTTCAACCAAAACCACGCAGACAATGTGACAGCCTTAGGCTTGATTGATGATTCAATCATATTCTCAAATGTCGCCATTGCCTTCGTTCCAAGACCGGGCATTCCACATGCAGCTGTCATAGAACACCAGAGCACTACATCTCATCGACAGCATTGGACAAGCTGCCACGTTTGAATACAGGTCTACCAGTGCAGCACCACCAACAGAGACCATATCCTTGAAGCCATATTTGATCAATTAACGACGGTGGAAAAGAGCTCAGCAAAGAATTCTCAACCGCGAACTTGATGTGAAACTTTCCACCATTGTGACAGCATCAGTATTAGATCTATCATTGGCACTCCAAGGACGTATCTATTTCCTCACTGTAACATGAACACTTGTAACATATCGATGAGAGCAAGTGGAAGCAGCTACTCTGAATCGCGCACCTTTCTACCTTCGTGGAGATCAAGGGCCAGGGAACATGAGTGAAGCACAATAACCAAAGTAATGGAAGTGGGTTCTGCTCCTGCCTCAATCGGATCCTCTTATACAAGCTGCAACGGGATTCTTATTCTGTCTGAGCATAAGGTGAGAAACCACGGAACATATCTCTTTCACGCATTATGTCAAACAATCTCCTCGTCGTTCCAGTCTCGCCCGAACTTTGCATACGAGTTCAAGGCGGAAATCACCAGAGGAAAATAACATTCGAACCTCGTTTGAACCACAAACCCATGGGTGGAGGATTCCGTCGAAAAGCTTGCAGGCAAGTTGGATGTGTCGGAGAAGAAGCAGTCTGTGGTGGCAGGAGACTGGAGCGGAGAAGGCAAAGCAGCCGCGCTAAGGACTTGGCGTCAGTCGAGGATGCAGTTATCACGAACAGGACTGACCGGCAGCTCATTAATTCTTCTTTTGGAGCAGCCATCGTGCAGTGTCTGTGTTGCTACGCGCTCGTTCTTTTTCCCCGAAAGAACGGGGCTTCAGAGTGCAAGGAAAAGAGCTCTTGGATCAGTATATGAAACAAAAGGCTCCGAGAAACTCGTCGCACCCATTCATCATCTCATGACAGTCGTCTACTACGTCTCTCTTCCGTGGCCAATTCCTTTCATGTTCTTCTCAATAGTGGCTATATGATAGCATGCCATGAATTTTATTCGCTAATGCCTACGCTCATTCCCGATAAAGCACATTATCTCATAGAGTTACAACCAAGCATTCTAAACCTACGAAATGCAGTAGACATGTCGACAAAAGGAAGGTTGTAATAGAAGATGAGATCACATGAAGTTATGGATACTCTTAATATCGCTGTTTCTAACTTCAACTATGATGCTACAACTTACACGACCATGTCACAACTGGAAAGTATGAGCAGAATTCTAATTGTCCATAGACAGCTACAGATGCTTACAGACTAAAGTAGCACGAGGAAAACTAGAGATCGTCATTAGTTTGTCAGATACCTAAGTTCATCTCCAGGCGCATGAGACAACCAGAGGTCTATTCCTCCACCCGAGATAAAGTACACCATCTCGCTCTTCAAGCCAGTAGTGTTCGGAGTAGTTCTGTAACAGCGTTTTGATGGTTGCATTCACCAGAGGACTAAGAGGGCATGGCCGGAATCCAGCCATCAAAAACCGAGATTTCCATTTCCCAAAAAGCTCGTGTCTCTCCACTCTTTCAGAACCCTCGCAAGCAACAATGTTAACTATGTCCCTGGCAAGGCAGTGCTGCTCAACACTAATTCTCTCCTTGTTATCTCTTGGGAGAGTCACATCTATTGATTCAAACATGGCAGTATAATATTCCATAGTCTCCAAAAATCTTGGAAAAAATGGAGTAGTGTTAGTGTTGGATTCTTGTTCCACAAGTGTCACTACCTTTGGCGAAAGGCTCTTGACCAATCTCAAAAGCCTATCTCGGTGGTTCCTTGTGCTCACACTCTCATCTGGCATGTGATGTAGCTGAAAAGGAAAGTTCACTGCCACTGCCTCCCCTGGCCGAATGACAATGTCCTTGAGTTCCACATCACAGCCTGACATGGCGGCACCATGGAATTCAAAGGGCACGTTTCGAGATTGAGCAAGTCTAGATAGTCTCTGCCCCACGATATGTAGGCCACCATCCCTTGCATAAGCAGAATTGGAATCATCAACTCCGGTTATTCTTATGTGTGGAGGACCACCAGGCCTTGCTGAAAGGGCTTGAATGAGGGTTATCCACTGGCTTCCCTGGGCAATCTGGAAATCAATTATGTGAATCATGTTCTCACCCTTGACAGCCTCAGCAATTGCTCCATTTGCAGATAAGTAGCCGAATTTGAAGTATGGACAGACCTCATAAAGAATATGCATGTAGGAGAGGAGGTCAGAACTAGTGGGTTCTTTGCACTTCAATGCTTTGTAGATGGAACTACCAGAGGAAGACAGCCTAGCTATGAGGCCTTCGAGCAAGTATGCACCCAATCTTTGAAACGGTTCCCCAGAAACTGAAACCATCTGCTTCAACTCTGAAATTAGCCATTCAATATTAATCATATCATTGTCAGCAACAGCTCTAGCACAGGCTATGAGAAGCTGTTTCAAGTCTCCTCTGGGAATTCCCATCACTTGTCTCCATGCATCTGGCTCCAATGAAAGATGGCCCGGATAGGTGTTTTCAAAGCTCTCAACTATATCTGAATCAGGCCCTAGCATTGCAGTCTCTATCTCCCTTAACCTGATTTTAAGATCATTTGGGTCTTCAGTAACACATGAAGCACTTACTGAAGATCCGTAGACAATATCATATTGGGAATCTTGCTGGGATATAGGGCTCCCACTGGTCGACGAGAAACTTTGGGAAGATGGAGAATTATGCATGTTATAATTAGCAGTTGCCAAGGAGGACTCTAGAGTGCAGAATTGCACATCACTTGTCTGAGATTGAATTTTTCTTTGCTGAGTTCCATCATCAGAAGAAAAATAATGCACAGATTTGTGATTTTGAGGCATATAACTGGACTCAACATCTCTAGCAGGCATGGAGTTCTGATGATATGTTGACTGCTGGTGTTTGTCAAAGACCGAGTACTTTTTAGATGCTTGCATTGAAGTATAACCCACAATGTAGCCTCTCGAGGGTCTAATAAAATTAAAATCACATTGACTGGAGGAGCATTCTTCTGAAGACTATTTTTTGCTTGCCTGAGCTTTTTTGTCTTATCAAAATAATTTATCTGAAATAGACATATGTATAGGCATGAGCACCAAGATAACTCCATATTAATAACTGATGCTTTCACCAAAGAGGCAAAAACATTATGATTCAATAAATGTGGTTAAGAAAAGAGTAGGAATGAAGATTGTTCCAAAAAGTGTCAGTAGCAAACAAAATTCAAAGGCGAGGAGAGGGGACATGAGAATATGAGAATAATCATTAATATGAAAGTCAAAAGAATCAGCAATACACAAGCATTCAACAATTTATGTAGGCGTCATTGTGCTTAATTACATAAACATTTTAGATTTAGTTCCAAATTCATCTCACCTTTATGGAAAGCAATAAGTATTACAAAGGGGAAACAAGAAGAAATACAATACATAAAACACATGTTATATTGCTGCAGACATTAATTGACTGGAAGCATGACAACATACAATTATGATAAGGTTTATTTGCTGATATCATGAATTTCTTATGGTGCCAAAGACAGAAATTTGAACATTTTAAAAGAGAAAGACTTCAACTGTGTTATTATCCTTTGAGGATTTTATATGATTTTTATAATAAAAAAACTGACATTATTCTATTGCCATGTTGATTAGATGTTTCATTTAACATGAAGAATTGAGACTAATCCTAGATACAACCACCACAGGCACCATACCAGAGATAGACAGACTCCATACCGGCTTGTAGTTTTATGCATCCTAGAATTGTAAAACATAACAGAAGAGCATATATCCAAAAAGGTAGAAGGAAAATAGATCTGCAACATATTTTGAAGGACTAACTTCGTATAATTTATGAGATATACCAAGTTGAAGGCCGAAACCCACCTGATCAAATGGCTACCTAATCCACCAAGACAACATGTCCAGGAAGAAAAAGGCTAGCATCAACTAAACAAACCACAAAGAAAGAGGAATGGAAGAAAGTGAAAGTCAAAGCAAGGAAAAGCATAACAGAGTGGTTGCAGATCTGAAACTTAAGTATCTTCTTTTCTTTCCATAAAAAATACATAATTTTCTCAAACGAATTCTGCAAAAGACCCCAAATCACTCCATTTTTCCAAGCACAAACCCTAGTTTAGGGGGAAACAAACAACCTATGCATAGAAATTCCTTTCCCGGTATAAAAACTTTGGACATAAAACCCTTGATTAAAGCTTCTACACCTCAATCAAAGGAGAGAAGAGAACCTTCCCATCATCAAGAGCTCATTAGGAAGGAAGAAGGAAAAAGATAGTAGGAATCCCGGGTTAATCGGGAGGATTCCACCGATGTAAGTTCCCAAAATCAACACCATGAAGTCACATAAACCTTAAACAGAAGCTTGAATTCACAGCTCCATCAATCAATCCCACAATAAAAAAAAGGAAAATTAAAGAGAAATCAACACAACACAAAAAAATCAACAAACCCCACGACAACGAAAGCCCCACATCCCGTAGGAACAAAGTGCTTGATGATCGACTCTATCACTATGTAATTGCTCAGAAACATACATATAAATCACAGCAGACGAATCAGGCTTCAGCTTACCTTGTAAGCACCTGAGAGTAGCAGTCGAACACATCCAACAGAGCTCAGCGGAACAAGACCGAGGTTTCCGCTTCCAACTCCCTGTGAGCCAAGTGGAGGGGATGGGCATAAAGACACAAGAGGCAACAACAGCATGGGCTGAAGTGTCCCCGTGGAATGTTCAAAATTACTTTGTTGCCACGCCCGACTTGTACCCACCCAAATCGTACCAGATTTGACGATACGCTGGTGCTGGAAGCGCCAAGGAGACACGTGGAGCAAGACGAGGCGAAATCGATGGGATTGGGGATCGAACGGGATGGGATTAAGGATACAAATGGAGATGCGAAACCGGGGGCGGATGTCCAATTTGGTCAAAGTGACGGATTGAATTCCTTTTTGATTTGGGGGGTTTGGGGACTAATTTATTTTGACCGGAGGGGCGCAGGCGAGTCAACCGTGCGGGCGAATCGAATGGCCGTGGGAAGGTAGCCATCTGACCCACACGTTTCCGCGGACCGCCTTCCGATATGGAGAAGGTTCCTCCATGCCTTTTCTCCCGCGTTTCCCTTCCCGCTTCAACACAAGGGGGCGTTGGCCGGACGACCTCTCTTTTGGCTGCTGGAGTTTATCCGACGAGCATATTAGAATATATTTTTATTCATATTTATGATATAATAATCATATATATATTTATGATATTGAAATAAGAACTTATGGTAAATTAGGTATCCAAAATAAATATTCTTGGGAGAGTTGTATCATCATCGATCACCATCAATCAAACACCCAATGACAACACCGTTTTGTCATTTAATTGGCCCAAAGATGATGAACCAATATCTTAGCACGCGGAATGACTAATCTCTACGACGAAACAATAAGAATCTCTAAAGCATCATTATCATGATGATAATGACAACGGCATCAAAAGCGTTTGGCAGCTGATAGGATGCCATTGTCGAAAGAATGCATCCGAGATGATGGTGGAATCTTCACTCCGTGTCTTCTTTCCACCCCCCCCATGAGAAATAAAAGTAAAATTGTTTATTGGAGCAACAAATCGCATTATATAATTGACAATCTTTCATGTGTGTATGCAAATTGCATGACTTTGCTAATAAAAAAGGTCATTTGACAAAATAATGACTTTTAGCAATTATAATTCTAAATTTGTAGCTAAAAACTCCTCAGCGACAAAAACAAGTTCGTTCTATTAATTTCCCATCACCTTTACCTTATTTACTAAAGTTTGGATGCCTTGTTGTTTTTTTTAACAAGCATTGCTGCATTTTCTCTCATATTCTAAGTATATAATTTTTTTTTCTTCTAAATGTAAGTGTGAATTAACGACCTTACTATCGACAGACAAGATTTAGGTTAGTTGACATTCTAAATTTATATTTGTTATTTGTAAAGTTATTCGTAAGGTAGGGTGTTAGGGATGATATGATTAGGTTCGAGTTGGAAAGAAAAATATATTGATCCTATCCAAGGTGCTAAGACTATGTTTGAAAATATATTTATATTTTTAATATAAATACTTCGTGTAATTATGAAATGCTTCATGTGTGTTTGGTAAAGAAAACTATAATATTTTAGTTTCGTCCTTGAATTTGTAGTTGAAATGTTTTAGTAGCAACAAAAATCATATGTGTTAGTAGATATATTAGGAAAATATTTAATGAAGTTTCTCTTCAGTACTATTAATGATCATAGATAGATTTCTTTTTCATCTTAATTAATAGCTAGGAGTGTATGCCTTACAAGCGGAGTTCATATTGCTACCAAATCTATGAAGTTTGACCATCGCCAGACAATCAAATCCAATCCGTTCCAAAGATATCCAAAGTTAGGGATCAAACCACACAAAGAACTAACGCACAAATCAAGGTCGGACTTAATCTACTCAAAGTGAGACGTCATGGAGCCCCCATGCCATGGTTTGTGCCATGACCTCAATCCATGACTCGTGACGTAAGTCGTAACTACTCAAACAAGATGAGGAACTCGTCTCTTCTCTCTTCTCAATGTAAAATATACTTTACTACATCGACTCCATACTTAATCCGAATCCAATTTATCATTCGATCAAGTTCAATATACCTCGTGAACATTTGGAAGCTCGTATGAATGTGGTGTCGTGCACGTA